>NC_084614.1:68839889-69089889 GCF_033978795.1 Nerophis ophidion
TCCGCCTGTCGATCTCACGATCCACTCTTCCCCCACTCGTGAACAAGACTCCTAGGTACTTGAACTCCTCCACTTGGGGCAGGGTCTCCTCCCCAACCCGGAGATGGCACTCCACCCTTTTCCGGGCGAGAACCATGGACTCGGACTTGGAGGTGCTGATTCTCATTCCGGTCGCTTCACACTCGGCTGCGAACCGATCCAGTGAGAGCTGAAGATCCCGGCCAGATGAAGCCATCAGGACTACATCATCTGCAAAAAGCAGAGACCTAATCCCGTGGCCACCAAACCGGAACCCCTCAACGCCTTGACTGCGCCTAGAAATTTTTTCCATAAAAGTTATGAACAGAATCGGTGACAAAGGACAGCCTTGGCGGAGTCCAACCTTCACTGGAAACGTGTCCGACTTACTGCCAGCAATGCGGACCAAGCTCTGACACTGATCATACAGGGAGCGGACTGCCACAATAAGACATTCCGATACCCCATACTCTCTGAGCACTCCCCACAGGACTTCCCGAGGGACACGGTCGAATGCCTTCTCCAAGTCCACAAAGCACATGTAGACTGGTTGGGCAAACTCCCATGCACCTTCAAGAACCCTGCCGAGAGTATAGAGCTGGTCCACAGTTCCACGACCAGGACGAAAACCACACTGTTCCTCCTGAATCCGAGGTTCGACTATCCGGCGAAGCCTCCTCTCCAGTACACCTGAATAAACCTTACCGGGAAGGCTGAGGAGTGTGATCCCACGATAGTTGGAACACACCCTCCGGTCCCCCTTCTTAAAGAGAGGGACCACCACCCCGGTCTGCCAATCCAGAGGTACCGCCCCCGATGTCCACGCGATGCTGCAGAGTCTTGTCAACCAAGACAGCCCCACAGCATCCAGAGCCTTAAGGAACTCCGGGCGGATCTCATCCGCCCCCGGGGCCTTGCCGCCGAGGAGCTTTTTAACTACCTCAGCGACCTCAGCCCCAGAAATAGGAGAGTCCACTACAGATTCCCCAGGCACCGCTTCCTCAAAGAAAGACGTGTTGGTGGGATTGAGGAGGTCTTCGAAGTATTCCCTCCACCGACCCACAACATCCGCAGTCGAAGTCAGCAGAACACCATCCGCACCATACACGGTGTTGATAGTGCACTGCTTCCCCTTCCTGAGGCGCCGTATGGTGGTCCAGAATCGCTTCGAAGCCGTCCGGAAGTCGTTTTCCATGGCTTCCCCGAACTCTTCCCATGTCCGAGTTTTTGCCTCCGCGACCGCTAAAGCTGCACACCGCTTGGCCCGTCGGTACCCGTCCACTGCCTCCGGAGTCCTATGAGCCAAAAGAACCCGATAGGACTCCTTCTTCAGCTTGACGGCATCCCTCACTGCTGGTGTCCACCAACGGGTTCTGGGATTACCGCCACGACAGGCACCAACAACCTTGCGGCCACAGCTCCAATCAGCCGCCTCGACAATAGAGGTTCGGAACATGGTCCACTCGGACTCAATGTCCCGCACCTCCCTCGTGACATGTTCAAAGTTCTCCCGGAGGTGTGAATTGAAACTCTCTCTGACAGGAGACTCTGCCAGACGTTCCCAGCAGACTCTCACAATGCGTTTGGGCCTGCCAGGTCTGTCCGGCATCCTCCCCCACCATCGCAGCCAACTCACCACCAGGTGGTGATCGGTAGAAAGCTCCGCCCCTCTCTTCACCCGAGTGTCCAAAACATAAGGCCGCAAATCCGATGACACAACTACAAAGTCGATCATGGAACTGCGGCCTAGGGTGTCCTGGTGCCAAGTGCACACATGGACACCCTTATGTTTGAACATGGTGTTTGTTATCGACAAACTGTGACGAGCACAAAAGTCCAATAACAAAACCCCACTCGGGTTTAGATCCGGGCGACCATTCTTCCCAATCACGCCTCTCCAGGTTTCACTGTCGTTGCCAACATGAGCGTTGAAGTCTCCCAGTAGGACAAGGGAATCACCCGGAGTAGCACTTTCCAGTACTCCCTCGAGTGTACCCAAAAAGGGTGGGTATTCTGAACTGCTGTTTGGTGCATAAGCACAAACAACAGTCAGGACCCGTCCCCCCACCCGAAGGCGAAGGGAAGCTACCCTCTCGTCCACTGGGTTGAACTCAAACGTACAGACTTTGAGCCGGGGGGCAACCAGAATTGCCACCCCAGCCCGTCGCCTCTCACTGCCGGCAACGCCAGAGTGGAAGAGGGTCCAGTCCCTCTCGAGAGAACTGGTTCCAGAGCCCTTGCTGTGCGTCGAGGTGAGTCCGACTATATCCAGCCGGAACTTCTCTACCTCGCGCACTAGCTCAGGCTCCTTCCCCCCCAGTGAGGTGACGTTCCACGTCCCAAGAGCTAGCTTCTGTAGCCGAGGATCGGACCGCCAAGTGCCCTGCCTTCGGCTGTCGCCCAGCTCACAATGCACCCGACCTCTATGGCCCCTCCTATGAGTGGTGAGCCCATTGGAGGGATGACCCACGTTGCCTCTTCGGGCTGTGCCCGGCCGGGCCCCATGGGAACAGGCCCGACCACCAGGCGCTCGCCATCGTGCCCCAACTCCGGGCCTGGCTCCAGAGCGGGGCCCCGGTGACCCACGTCCGGGCGAGGGAAATCTGGGTTCATTTCGTTGTAATTCCAAAGAAATGTCTTTTAGCTGCTCTTTGTCTGATCACTCACCTAGGACCTGTTTGTCTTGGGAGACCCTACCAGGGGGCATGAAAACCCCCAGACAACATAGCTCCTAGGATCATTGGGACACGCAAACTCCTCTACCACGGTAAGGTAGCAGCTCAGAGAGGAGCTGATAATTGACAGGTAGAAAATAAAGATTTTAAACTGACAGTTGACAGGTAGAAAACAATGATGCCTGGCTCAAATGAGCGGACTATTGAAAATAGGAATCGGGGGGTTACTTTTCACAAGTAAGATTTCCCATCAACGTACTATTGGTTGTATTTTGTGAAAAGAAAATTACCACAGAGTTGAGAAGGAGCAAAGATCTTCAATAGTACTGAAATCGTCGCCGCTAGCAAACAAGAGTATGACCATAATAGCATTGCTTGTCAATGAAATTAATTATATTTAAAAATGTCATAGTTCAATAAGATAAAGTTGAAATAAATGATGAAGATGAAGATTTTAAAAGCCTGATTGGTGCTTTTAGCTGATATTAAGACTTCCACGTGTTTGTATATTTTTATGTTTAAGTATTTGGCTGACGGTTTTATCCAAAGCGACATACATAAAAATACATATAAAACAATCACTGTAGACATTATCATTTAAGGGAAGAATGTAATACAAAATATCAATAAAAGGTGTCAAGACAGAATAAATTATGTGCTGCTGCAGCAACAGAGATACAGTGTGTAGGTCCATAAAATATATAGATATCTGATGTATTCATACATTGTTTATGTAGGATATACACATGTATATATAACCTAAACATATTGTTTCTTGAACTTGAAAATAGTTGACCGTTTTTTTCCCCCTTCTGTGGGATTATAATCCCAGTTTTGATCTTGGAAGTCTGGTCACGTATAGCACATAAGAATATTCTATTACTGTTAAGCAAACTATGAATAATAAAACACGCCAAAGCTACACGTATAACAAAAAAAAAAAAAGCGTGGAGATCAGTGGTAGGGGTGTGGGGAAAAATCAATTAGAATTTGAATCGCGATTCTTGCGTTGTGCGATTCAGAATCGATTCTCTTTTTTTTTTATGGATTTTTTTTTTTTAATCAATCCAACAAAACAATACACAGAAATACCATAACAATGCAATCCAATTCCAAAACCAAACCTGACCCAGCAACACTCAGAACTGCAATAAACAGAGCAATTGAGAGAAGACACAACCATGACACAGAACAAACCAAAAGTAGTGAATCAAAAATTAATACAATCAACAACAGTATCAATATAAGATATAATTTCAGCATAGCAGTGATTAAAAATCCCTCATTGACATTATCATTAGACATTTATAAAAATTAAAAAAAAGAACAATAGTGTCACAGTGGCTTACACTTGCATCGCATCTCATAAGCTTGACAACACACTGTGTCCAATATTTTCACAAAGATAAAATAAGTCATATTTGGTTCGTTAAATAGTTGAAACATATTTACATTATTGCAAAATCACTTGATAAAACATTATCCTTTACAATTATAAAAGCTTTTTACAAAAATCTACTACTCTGCTAGCACGTCAGCAGACTGGGGTAGATCCTGCTGAAATCCTATATATTAAATGAATACAGAATCCTTTTAAATCCAGGGGGAAAAATCGTTTTTGAATCAAGAATTGTGTTGAATTGAAAAAAAAATCGATTTTGAATCGAATCGTGACCCCAAGAATCGATATTGAATCGAATAGTGGGACACCCAAAGATTCGCAGCCCTAGTATTCAGTGAGTTAAAATGAATTAAATGCGCTGAGAGTTCATTGCTCCTGCCAAATGAATTGCACTGAGTGGAGCGGATCACCACTCCAAGATGGTGGCCCTGCGTCTCGTCAGCGCCAGTAGGCTGTAGCGCTCGATTCTGCGTCTACTTTATAAGATGTCTATGGTAGCAAGTGTGTTGTCTGTCCATCCATCCATCCATTTATACCGCTTATTCCCTTTCGGGGTCGCGGGCGCCTATCTCAGTTGTCTATCTATTTACTTCAATTGTACTGGCGTTTAGGCTACGAAACTACACTACCCGTGATGCATTGCGACTCCCTAGGTTGAATGTCATCAGAAGCGGTCGCGTCAAGCATTACTTAAAAAGGAACTGTTAAAACAGTATTATTATTATTATTTTTATTTTTCAACTCCATAAACCACATAGCGAGCCTCAAGAAAGTCCACCCGTGCTATGCGGCGTGTCCTTATAATCCGACAAAACGGCCTCAGGCGGCGAAATTGCCCAAACTGAGCTAGCAACGATGCTAAAAACACGAGTAGCTAGCTACCCTGCGCGCTTGCTTGATTGACAGCTACTTCAAGTTTGTATTTAAACTTTTTTAAAAACTCGCTCATTTATTTGGACTGGCTGTTTCTCGACAATGAGTGACTATCATGGTGCTCCTGAGAGAAGGGATGTGTCCTGGACTGGATGAAGTTTTACTACGCCGCTTGCGAGAGGCTCATATTAAAACAGGTTGGTGTCTGGGCCTGCTCAGTGACGTAATTGTACAACCATTCCTCTTCTACAGAAAAGATGAAATTAAAAACAACTAACGTGTTTCTCCTTTTCTTGCTCCCACAGTGGAAGACCTGGTCTCGTCCAGCACCGAAGAGCTTGCACAGAAATGCTCTGTGTCATATACGGTAATTAATGACATATTTTAGTTAAAGTACCAATGATTGTCACACATTCGACCCATCCCCTTGATCACCCCCTGGGAGGTGAGGGGAGCAGTGGGCAGCAGCGGTGTCGCGCCCAGGAATCATTTATGGTGATTTTAAGGCCTCCTGAAATGAGATTTTCTTATTTAAACGGGGATATCAGGTCCATTCTCTGTGTCATACTTGATCATTTTGCGATTTTGCCATATTTTTACTGAAATGATTTAGTAGAGAACATCGACGATAAAGTTCGCAACTTTTGGTCGCTAATAATAAAGCCTTGCCTTTACCGGAAGTATGTGCGCGTGACGTCACTGGTGTGAGGGCTCCTCACATCATCACATTGTTTATAATGTGAGCCTCCAGCAATAAGAGTAATTCGGACCAAGAAAGCGACAATTTTCCCATTAATTTGAGCGAGGATGAAAGATTTGTGGATGAGGATATTGATCGTGAAGGACTAGAAAAATTAAAAAAAAGCAATGGCTCCGGGCGGCGGCAGTGTGAGCGTTTCAGATGTAATTAGACACATTTACTAGGATAATTCTGGAAGATCCCTTATCTGCTTATTGTTTTAATAGTGTTTTAGTGAGATTGTAAAGTCATACCTGAAAGTCGGATGGCTGCGGTGAACGCGCCAGTGTCTCAGAGTGAAGCCGAGGAGCTAAATTCACAGCTGCCTTTTTTGACAGCTACTGCAGGAGGACGCATAATCCACTGATTTCTCCGGTAAGAGCCGGCTTAATATCACAATTTTCCCATCCAAAAACATGCTGGTTGACGTGGAGAAACATGTTCGCTTGACCGCTTTGTGTTAAAGCTTCACAACAAACAAAAAAACACCGGCTGTGTCTCGGTGCTAAAGACAGCTGGAATACACCGCTTTCCACCAACAGCATTGTTCTTTACAGTCTCCATTATCAATTGAACAAATTGCAAAAGATTCAGCAACACAGATGACCAAATTACTGTGTAATTATGCGATGAAAAGAGACGACTTTTAGCCGTAAGTGGTGCTGAGCTAATATGTTCCCTCCAACCAATAGCGTCACAAACACGCGTCATCATACACGTCATCATTCCGCGATGTTTTCAACAAGAAACTCCGCGGGAAATTTAAAATTGTAATTTAGTAAACTAAACCTGCCGTATTGGCATGTGTTGCAATGTTAAGATTTGATCATTGACATATAAACTATCAGACTGCGTGGTCGGTAGTAGTGGGTTTCAGTAGGCCTTTAACCCCCAATTCCAACCCTTGATGCTGAGTGCCAAGCTGGGAGGCAATGGGTCCCATCTTTTTAAAGTCTTTGGTGGACTCACAACCTACCGATCTCAGGGCGGACACTCTAACCATTGGGCCACTGAGTAGGGAGAACGTGATGGGTTTGCAGAGTAATTGTGCAACAGACTGGTTCAAAATGACAGACACGAATTGGTTTATGTTTGCGTATTTGTATGGAGGTTTTGAATGGGATGTCCAACGTGATTGATTGATTGATTGAAACTTGTATTAGATTGCACAGTTCAGTACATATTCCGTACAATTGACCACTAAATGGTAACACCCGAATAAGTTTTTCAACTTGTTTAAAGGGTTACTGAAATGAGATTTTCTTATTCAAACGGGGATAGCAGGTCCATTCTATGTGTCATACTTGATCATTTCTTAATATTGCCATATTTTTGCTGAAAGGATTTAGTAGAGAACACAGACGATAATGTTCGCAACTTTGGGTTGCTGATAAAAAAGCCCTGCCTGTACCGGAAGTAGCAGACGATGTGCGCGTGACGTCACGGGTTGTGGAGCTCCTCACATCCTCACATTGTTTACAATCATGGCCACCAGCAGCAAGAGCGATTGGGGCCGGGAAAGCGACGATTTCCCCATTAATTTGAGCGAGTACAAAAGATTTGTGGATGAGGAAAGTGACAGTGAAGGAGTAGAAAAAAGAAAAAAAACTAGACGGCAGAGCGATTCAGATGTTATTAGACAGATTTACTAGGATATTTCTGGAAAATCCCTTATCTGCTTATTGTGTTACTAGTGTTTTAGTGAGATTATAAAGTCATATCTGAAAGTCGGAGGGGTCTGGTGACCGCCAGTGCCTCTGATGGAAGCCATGGAGGAGCCAAGAAAGTCGCAGCTGCCTCTTTGATAGCTGCAGGAGGACGCAAGCTCCGCTCATGTCTCCGGTAAGAGCCGACTTATTACCACAATTTTCTCACCGAAACCTGCCGGTTGACATGTGGTAGAGAAACATGTTCGCTTGACCACTTTGTTCCATATTAAAGCTTCACAACAAACAAAGAAACACCGGCTGTGTTTATGTTGCTAAAGGCAGCTGCAATCCACCGCTTTCCACCAACAGCATTCTTCTTTATAGTCTTCATTATTAATTGAACAAATTGCAAAAGATTCAGCAACACAGATGTCCAGAATACTGTGTATTATGCGATTAAATCGGACGACTTCTAGCCGTGAATGGTGCTGAGATAAAATGTGCGCTCCAACCAATAACGTCAAAGCACGCGTCATCATTCCGCAACGTTTTCAACAGGACACTTTGCGGGAAATTTAAAATTGCAATATAGTAAACTAAACCGGCCGTGTTGGCATGTGTTGCAATGTTAATATTTCATCATTGATATATAAACTGTCAGACTGCGTGGTCGGTAGTAGTGGGTTTCAGTAGGCCTTTAAGTCGGGGTCCACGTTAATCAATTCATGGTGCAACCTACTGTGTCGAGCAGGGGTATCAAACGTGCGGCCCGCGAATAGGTTTTTTTTCCGCCCGCTGAATGAGTTTGCTTTGTATAAAAATTAACTTGAAATTTTTGAATGAAAGAAACTGCTGTTCTGAATGTGTCCACTGGATGTCGCAATAGCAAATATTTGACTCGGGGGGCCAAATTTTGAGAAAAAAATGTGTCTGGGGGCCGGCATATTTATTTTTAGGAAAAGTAATACAAAACCTCACGAGAATGTCTGATTGAATACTAAAAACGTTAAAAAACGGAACGGAATTTTACATTTTCTACTGAATGAGACACCCAGAATGTACATGAAAATAAAAAAATTGGGATTTACAATATTAATTATGCAGGATAAAACACTGAATATTGACAACATATGAAAGTCATTTTTTACAATCAAGCGAAACGCAACAAAACAAAAATGCAACAAACCGTGAAATACGAAGGTGAAGGTTAAAAAAAAAACTAACACCTACGATCTGATATATCACTAAGCTTTTGAACTTCGTTGTAAAAACCCACACTGCTTGGTGCCTCATCTGAGCTGCTGTGACTTAGATTACCATAGTAACTAATTAGCTTACCCTAGTAACTAGTATATCATACAAAAGCGCGGATTCCAAGCATTGAAATACTTTGTCAAGTTCAAGACTTCCGGTCTTTTGACAACATCATTGCACTTCATAATGGCAGCTACAGTTTCCATCTTAAATATCTAAAAAAATTATTTGGGAATGTCCGGCGGGCCAGATTGAAAAGCTCAACGGGCCGCATGTGGCCCCCGGGCCTTAGTTTGGCCAGGACTGTTGTAGATGATGCTACATATGTACCAGTGATGTGCGGTGAACTATACACCAGGTGAGGCATAGATACTTTAGAAAATGTTTTTCTTTTCTTTTTTTATTTAAATTCATATGTGAACCTCTAATCATTGTTGATTTAAGTTGCACATTAGAGTAACAGAAAAAAGAAGGGAGTTATTCGCTTTCATAAAAACCTTATCATAATGATATTATGATATGATAAATGTGTCCAAAAAGTATTTGATAAAATTGTTATTAAATACATTTTGGTCCCATTTGCTTTTAACAAAAAAAAAATCAAGTACTGCGAGTGTATCTTACCTTTTCTGTATTTGTATCGGAAGCAGCATGAACGTACTTTGTATGCTCCCATTAATTTTGTCTTAAAGTCCAGTTTAGAGAAGTATTTAATCCTGGATACAGTATATAATCCTCCATATTGGCAGACAAATTCATTTAATTCAATTTCATTCCAAGAATAAAACAATATTTTTGCATCAGACAAAAAACACCCACAAATGCTGGCTTACTCTAATAAAAATGACATATTTGTTATAAATACAGTTTAAAAAAAAAAAGAGAGAGGCTGGCTTCAGCCGGAGAGACATGTCTGTTAGCTTGACCGCCCGACTTCTCCCAGTGTGGCGAGTCAGAGTACTGCTGAGGCATTGAACTGCAAGTTGACAATATATTGCCCTCCTACTATGAGGCAGAGGTACTTCCTGCCTCATGGCCTGCCTTTTCCCCGTGGAAAATAATCAAATATATTCCAAATGAAAAATTATACATTTTTCTTCTATAAAATAAAAATACAATTAATCCAAATGCTGCTGAATTTCTTGACTAATTTTTTAGTCAGTTGCCAATCTGGTAGTAGGCACGTGCAAAGTGGGCATTAGCTGACACAAAATTTGCATTTGCATAAAAACGCGTCGCTCTCAAAAGCTGTGTCAAGAGGTTTTTTAAAAGACCTGATTTTTTTTGCAAACATATATCTACCACTGGGCAGATTTATGGCTGATGATACAATAGTACCTTGATTTATGAACTTAATTTGTTTCTGTGACAAAGCTCAAAAGCAACATCACTCTTCGAAATAAATTAATCTATTTATTTGGTCACAATTTTAAAGCAATGTACTGCAAACAACTCCAGTAATTTTATGAAGTAGTGTAATAATAATGTACACTATTTACCGTGGAGAGTGGACTTCTACAATATCGTCTTTCAACTGCTTTTCCGTCAAACACAACATCAGCGGCTTCTCCATACTTTCGTTGATAAATGTCTGCCTTTTAGGTATTGTTTTACAACCATGGCTGGCTTTGGAATAGTTTTCCTCCTTTGGGCAAACTGGAACTCCTTGGATGTTATTCACTTTGGCTTTTGTTCTGCTCTAATAAGATACAAAAACACTGATCTCACCCTGTTTCTTATCTATGCGCACACAGTTTTAGTGGTGTCAGAAATGTCTGTACTAAACACAACCGCCAAGTTAACTTTCAGTCTTGATCTCTGTCAAGGCTATGCAGCAAGGGATACAAAAGCATGTGACAAGTGCGACCAATTTAGTGAAGGCTCCGGAATTAAGACAGCTCTGTCTCCTCTCCAGCGCTGGTATTGCTATTGTTTGTACTTACTCCTTTGTATAGAATAAATTGTTCATCTTTAATTCTAGTCACATCTAATTATTTAGGCAGCCTTAGGCCCCTTCTACACTAAGCCGGCTAAGGTTATCCAGGGTAAATCCCACTTAAACTTATCGATGTCCAGACACGGGCATGTCTGGATGACTCGTCTCCATCTTTCTGGCGTCACTTCCTCTCCAAACTCAGTTTGTATACGATCAATGAGTCCATACAAAGCTAAGAGTCGGAGATTCAAGAAATAGACTGCGCACTTACCCGTGTAAAAAATTGTCCGAGAAGGGGGGCATTAAACGCTGGTTTAGTGTGGCTGAAATGGGGGCTTAGACTAAATGATTATTTATTTAAGGGGTTATCCGGCTCCGTGTACACATAGCCTTAGAAATGATGAATCTGGTAGGACTCTTCCCTGGAAAAAGGAGGGTACTACTTCGCCAATTAGACTACAAAATCGGTAATGTTTTTGATGATTTCTTTTTTTCCCCCCCCAAAACACTCAAGTTGAAGTATCACTGTACAATTAAACAAGAAAATATGAATTAAACACCAACAATTTTGGTTCGATTTTTGTCCGATTTCAAATAAATACATAGCCAGTATCGCTGATAAGATACAATTTACTTTCACTTTTTAGGCTCAGCTAAATGATCAAATGATTTAAAAGAAAAAAAAATTGAATTAACACGAAATGTTTTTAATCAACACAATTATAATGCATTTACCAATATTTAACATAGCTATACAAGCAAGTATTTGTTTGAGCAAAATAAAGTCAATCGTGTAGTCGGACTTGTTTCAAATTCAAAGTGTCATGCAAATTTTGATTAAATCGGCTGCAGTTTTCTGACCTCAAGGGTTTTTGTTTTTTTGCATGCGTGACCAGTGGACAAACTAACTGGTCAGAAAGCGTCAACTCGGTCGCTTGGATGGAGCCAAAAGAGCTGGGGGCAGTGTTGGGGAAAGAACTATTTAACCCTCCCCCCTTGATAAAATGTCAGGTTTGGGAGGTCACACGTGGAAGAATATAGAAAACCGTAAAGGCAATATGAAATATTTGTGGCCCCTTAACCTTGCAGTTCGGATTATTGAAAGATAAACATAGTTGTTTGTCGCAGAGACAACGACCACAACTATCCAACTAAAACTTGTTTTTAGGATAGATTCTAGGATTTGCTTTTTGACCTTCTACACACACAAATATTCATAGCCTCTCCCTAAGTTCTCTGTTGGGCCTTGTTTCATGATTTTGGGTGCTCTTGCACTTCAGAAAAACTTTGTTGGAGGAACTATTTATGATAGAGTTTACGCTCTGCAGCCCGTGAGGTCAGGCTGAGATTTTTATTTCAGCATCTCTCCTCGCTGCAAATGATGAAAGAGCAAAAGGGCTTGCATGTCTTGGTGGGTTCAAGCTGCTAATGAATGCTATAAATCAGGGGTGTCCAAACGTTGCCCTTTTAAGGGCCGCTACAACAAATCAAAGCATGCGAGCGCCTTTTTGATATTTGGAATTTGGAAAACAGGCTAAAACCAATCCAACGTTGTTACTCTAAAAAGTGTTTGTATATGTATGTGTCTGTATATATTACAGCTGTCAAAGATAACGCGTTAAAAAAAAGTTAAAGTACCACTAGGTGTGGTGAAATTACCCACTGCATTTGACCCCTCCCTTTGTTCTACCACCTGGGAGGTCAGGGGAGCAGTGAGCAGCAGCGGTGGCCATGCTCGGGGATCATTTGGTGATTTATCCCCCAATTCCAACCCTTGATGCTGAGTGCCAAGCAGGGAGGTAACGAGTCCCATTTTTATAGTTTTTGGTATGACTCTGCCTGGGTTTGAACTCACGACTTTCCAGTCTCAGGGCGGACACTAACCATAAGGCCACTGAGCAGGCAATTGAACTATAACCAAGTTAACTATACATTTCAATAACGTCACTAATTTTTTTAACAGGTGATTTACACACACACACGTCCTTTTTGACCCTTGACCCTCGGGCCGTGCTTTAGCGGGGGACACTTGGCTGCAGTTAATTCGTTAGTGATGAGCCACAAGCAGGAAAATAGCGAGCAGAAACGGACAACGAAAGGATTATTTTCCGCCGTAAGACAAGGCGACATCAGTGCAGCAAATGCCTGCTGTGCACCTCGTTCATAGCTGGGTGGTGCATGCACAGTTAAGGTGCAGTCATAACATAAAATGTAGATTGTTACTCTGACTGCTTTAGTAAGTAAAATGACATAAAAGCTCAACAGAAAAGAAAAACCGTAGGCAGGAAGTCGGCCTGCAAACAGTCGATCCGACATCAAAACATGTCAACACTTTCTGAAAACAATCACACACTTTTTTCAAAATAAAAGCGCTATGCTATACATCCGCTTTAACTACAATTACTAAAAAAATATTTAGCTTTATGATCATGCTTTGTCAAACGTGTTATTTTATTCTGTGATATTCGCACCAAAAAATGCTCATGCGTCAGTTGAGGAATATGCTGTGTGAAAAAAGACGGCACCATTGCAACAATACTACTTTTTTAAGGAAACACTAGATATTTTTTTATTCATTTAGTGCTGTATTGATCGAATGTTGTGCAGGTGTACCTAATTTAGTGACCGACTGAATCTACTGTATATACAGTTTATCAGTGTTAACTTTGTTGACTAAAACTGTTTGCCTTTGTGATCGACTACAACCTACTTTGACAAAATTAGGATGATAACGAATGAAAACAAAAGCACATTGACTAAAACAACGATAAAATTAATGGACAATTTAGTCAATGAGTGAAAACGAGACAAAGATTGACAAAGACGAGATCCAAATATATTTAATTTTGTCTGTAAGTGGGTGTGAGTAAATAGCCAATCACAGTTGTATGGAGGACACAGGCGGGTGGAAATGCACAAAGGGTATCCAATCTGAACTAGCGACTTTTAAATTGACTGATTGATTGAAACCTTTATTAGTAGATTGCGCAGTACAGTATATATTCCGTACAATTGACCACTACATGGTAACACCCGAATAAGTTTTTCAACTTGTTTAAGTCGGGGGTCCACGTTCATCAATTCATGACACTGTTTTAATTGTTCACCCGGAAAACAAGACACAATACAAGACGTCAATACAATGTCTTCTACACTCGAAAGAAAGAGAGAAGACATGGACGCTAGAGATGCGCGGATAGGCAATTATATCATCCGCAACCACATCACTAAAGTCGTCATCCACCCGCAATCCACCCAAACCAACATTTCATCAAAGCCAAACCCGCCCGCCACCCGCCCGTTGTTATATATCTAATATAGACGATGCAAGGCATTAGTGACGTTAAAAAGTGTAACTCCCTCCAAATAGCACAGACACAATGGCTTTCTTGAACTGATTTATTTGAAGGCTTACTTTCCCTTCAAATTCACAGTGAAAACTGTAATAAAAAAAACACGTTACAAACGTAAAAATAATAACATTCACAGCATGTGGATCAAACATTTTACCAAGTAAAATACCAACAAATGACAAATACCTCGTTGCCCATACCCGGAAGTAGCTTCCTTACATCCGTCGACAGACCAAACGAGACACTTCAAAATAAAAGTATGCCCACATACTGTTTCAAAGAGTGCTGCTCTTTTTCGTATGGTGGGTAACAACATTTAACTATTTATAAATGGTTGATTTCTATAGGCTAGTAAGGTAAAGTGTTGTACCTGACAAGTTTGGGCTACCTTGCTTCTGCAGCCTTCATCAGAGGTGTCCCGTGATGTTAGCGTGACGTTGTCTGTGACGTGATATATGGATTGTACCATCAAGAGTTGTCGGGTACAACACTTTACTTACTAGCCTATAGAAATCAACCATTTATAAATACACGTCAGTAGGCTAAATGAACCTCTTCAACATAACATTTAACTATGTATAATGTAGCGGCTGGCTACGGGGTGTTAGCCAATGACTTTGGCTGGGGGGCAGGACTTCCGGAAGAGATAGGGAAGTGACGTAATTGACAGGAAGTGAGAGTTCGAGTTGTCCCAGGAAAAGCGTTAGAGACATGAGAGCTGTTGTGTGGTTGTATTACATCTTGTGCAATAAAGACAAGACAAACGAAGAAGTTTTATGAGCCTACATTCCTGGGATTATTACAATATATATTTCCGAATTGGTTCAACCGCCACCCGCCTGAATCTATTTAAAATCTATTTTTTCGTCATGTAACCCGCCCGACCCGCGGGTGAATCCGCGGACTCCGCGGTTGTGACCGCAAACCACACATCTGTAATGGACACACAAATTCCAAGGCTGAAATTTGTATAACCAATTTACTTCACAATTGTAGCGGTAAACAACAAAACAACTTTTAAACCTTGTGGCTTAATTTTCTCGAGTAAAAGTACAACCCAACTTGAAGCGCCATCTGCAAGCTAACCAGCGGCCTACTTACTGTCTACGCAACAGTAAGTAGGCGGAAGCTAATATTTGGAAAAATCTCATACTGTTCCGAACTACTGTCACTATTGAAGAAGGTAGAGCAGGAGCGAGGTTGCTTAAATCATGTCCACTTGTCCCAAAAATACTTACTTAAAAACAAACTACTTTTGTACTACGCCATGATGCAGCGATTTTACCTGCCAAAATAATAAGCAAGATACCTGAACAGTGCACTTTATGATATATATCCTCGCCACACTGTACAGATGTTAATTGCACAGCTTGACAACCCAAAAGAAAATATTTATCATTTTCAACCTAACACACAAAGAAAGACAGCCATGTGAGACATATTAGTCTTTAACACTGGTTGCTGTATTTACATGGGATGGTGACCAAGAAGATGCACTCAGTGTAGTTATACACAATATAGAATAAAACTAGTTAATTTCTTCATATGATCATAAACATGCACACATATTTTCCTGCACTGTAAACCGGCGCTGAGTGTTCTTTTTTGAACAAACTACAGATCAGTGATATTTTTTAGTAGTCGTAATTGTCCAAATAGATGGTAGACCTTCATGATAAAATGTACACATCACAATTTAATAATGGAACAGAAAGTAGGTACAATGTTATTTTATATAATATTGAAAATGTGATTTCTCTAGATTACACTCCAAATTGCCAACAATTCATATATACAACTTTGTATGTAAATAATGTAACACTGAATTATAGCAACTCTCAATACATTCTTAATTTTAAGGTTTGAGCAGCAAATACATGGTTATGTTCCGTTTCCATTATTTCCTGTTAAAGAAATACTATTATTTTAATACAAGTGTACGCACTGAGCCTAATAATTTTACACTCAGCTCAGAGTAAGTGAATACGTTGTACCCCGCCGTGCACCTAGCTCTACCCAGCCCGTTTGCTTAATAAAATTGAGGACGATCTGCGCGACATTTTTTATAATACACTCTCTTGAATTCACTTTCGGAAATTAACCTAATACAATTCTGAGGCTTAAATTAGTCTCTTAGTCTGTATTGATTCTGAAATAAGGTGATGCACCATATTCAGATTTATTGAATTGCATCGTCCTGGTCGTGGAACTGTGGACCAGCTCTATACTCTCGGCAGGGTTCTTGAGGGTGCATGGGAGTTTGCCCAACCAGTCTACATGTGCTTTGTGGACTTGGAGAAGGCATTCGACCGTGTCCCTCGGGAAGTCCTGTGGGGAGTGCTCAGAGAGTATGGGGTATCGGACTGTCTTATTGTGGCGGTCCGCTCCCTGTACGATCAGTGCCAGAGCTTGGTCCGCATTGCCGGCAGTAAGTCGAACACATTTCCAGTGAGGGTTGGACTCCGCCAAGGCTGTCCTTTGTCACCGATTCTGTTCATAACTTTTATGGACAGAATTTCTAGGCGCAGTCAAGGCGTTGAGGGGTTCCGGTTTGGTAACCGCAGGATTAGGTCTCTGCTTTTTGCAGATGATGTGGTCCTGATGGCTTCATCTGACCGGGATCTTCAGCTCCCGCTGGATCGGTTCGCAGCCGAGTGTGAAGCGACCGGAATGAGAATCAGCACCTCCAAGTCCGAGTCCATGGTTCTCGCCCGGAAAAGGGTGGAATGCCATCTCCGGGTTGGGGAGGAGACCCTGCCCCAAGTGGAGGAGTTCAAGTACCTAGGAGTCTTGTTCACGAGTGAGGGAAGAGTGGATCGTGAGATCGACAGGCGGATCGGTGCGGCGTCTTCAGGAATGCGGACGTTGTACCGATCCGTTGTGGTGAAGAAGGAGCTGAGCCGGAAGGCAAAGCTCTCAATTTACCGGTCGATCTACGTTCCCATCCTCACCTATGGTCATGAGCTTTGGGTCATGACCGAAAGGATAAGATCACGGGTACAAGCGGCCAAAATGAGTTTCCTCCGCCGTGTGGCAGGGCTCTCCCTTAGAGATAGAGTGAGAAGCTCCGCCATCCGGGAGGAACTCAAAGTAAAGCCGCTGCTCCTTCACATCGAGAGGAGCCAGATGAGGTGGTTCGGGCATCTGGTCAGGATGCCACCCGAACGCCTCCCTAGGGAGGTGTTTAGGGCCCGTCCAACCTGTAGGAGGCCACGGGGAAGACCCAGGACACGTTGGGAAGACTATGTCTCCCGGCTGGCCTGGGAACGCCTCGGGATCCCCCGGGAAGAGCTAGACGAAGTGGCTGGGGAGAGGGAAGTCTGGGTTTCCCTGCTTAGGCTGTTGCCCCCACGACCCGACCTCGGATAAGCGGAAGATGATGGATGGATGGATGAATTGCGTCGGTCATGCACAGTTGATTTAATAAGTTGTAGTCGAATAAAAATGTTGAGGAATTTATTCAACTAAAACGCGACTAAAACTATATACATTTAGATGACTAAAATATGACTAAAAATAAAATACATTTTCGTCAAAAGACTAAAACTAAATTAAAAACGGTTGGTAAAATTGACACTGTTTAGCTATATTTTTAAAGTATACATTTTCAAAGGATAAATTATGATACTTTTGGAAAATTGCAGAAAGTTGTTTATAGCTTTGACTGTGAAGCAAAATTTACGCGCAATGTATCCCAAAGCATATCCGATAAATATTTTCTAGACCACAAGAATGTATTGATTTTTTTAGTAATCGAGTAATTTATCGATTAGTTCAATTTAGTAATGGAATAAAACACATTTTTTTTAGCGTCAGTCACTATTTTGAGGAAAATATTTGAAATAAAAAAAATTCAGCATTCCCTTTTTTTTTTTTAAATGCACATCATTAAAATTGGGTAGGGAAAAAAGCTGTTTGCAGTTCGCCATCACACAGATCACGGCACCCACACTCACCGCTTTAATGAGCCGTATGTCCGCCTATTTTAATTTCCAGGCCCACCTGTGTGAAGTTGGCCTCTTGCCGTAAAAATTGTTTTTTGTGCTGTTACGGTTCAAGTAATTTTAAAATACATTTTCTGACTAATGAACTCCCCCCGAAACCATGTCAAAATCTCCCCAAATATGTCCCATTTGTTTGTGCTGGTTTCTGCTGCAAACATATTTGTTTAACAACTGTAGTTTTTTTTGTTATCATTATTAGTTGGGGGAGATTTTGACAACAAACTATAAAACTTTATTAACATAAAAACTATCGTAGTTAGACTAAATATTTGCAGAACAAACATTTGGGGCGAGTTTGCAGGTAGTTTGACAAGTTGGTGGTGTGGAGCAGGGGGCTGGTTATGAATCTTAAAATGTTAACATAAAAACTAATAGTATGACAAAAAATGTTGCAGCACAAACCAATGGGACACGTTTGGTGAGCTTTTGACATGTTTGTGGGCTGGTTATGAATAAAAACATGTTAATAAGATAGAAACTTTACATGTCAATAAAAACTACAATAGACAAAAACATGCCACACAAGCATAGCACAAATGAATGAGAGGTTTTGACAAGTGAGGGTCTGGTTATGAAAAATAAAACGGGAGTCACATAAAAACTATTACAGACAAAAACCTTTTGCAGAACAAATAAATGGCAGTGTTATTTTACAATTTGTAATAATAAAAGGAGCCAACGCCACATAAGTGTTGTATCTGTTGAAGAAAACAATGGATCTAAATAAAATGGAGGGCCACCTTAGTGGTTTTCCTATATAAAGAAAATCTCAGCGTTTCACTACAAATTTTTTTGGACTAAATCTTCTCTCGACAAGTAACCGAAAGGAAGATTTATGTTTTAGAGAGAAAAAAAACGTCTTCTGAGTCTGCGAACATTTCCGCTAATTGGGACCCAGCAGATTTGCCAAAGTTGCCTGACTACTTTTTCTACTTTTGGACTTTTATACTGGAAGTCCTATGTGACAGGAAGAAGAGTCTCATCAAAATACAAGTGGTCTTCTGCACTAAATGTGCTCCAATCCAGATAAAGTTGTCACTTAATGGTGTATATGTAATATATATATATGTGTGTGGGTCTGTAGGGTAGCTATAATGAACAAGCATATGTGGTACCTGTTAGGGATCTTAGCACTGACCCCCTGCGCTGTAATGAGCATGTAGCCAGCAGCACTTGGCAGCTTGTACCCTGTAGCATTTATCCATTAATTAACCGTTTAAACTGGGTTCGTGAGCGACAGTGACTGCACAGCCTACAAAAAGGTCAAATGTCATGGTTGTCTTTCAGGCTCTGCTAACCATCCGCAGAGTGCTGCTGGCACAGCACGCCGCCTTCCCGGTGTCGGGCGCCGATCTCTATGATGAACTGCTCAGCTCCACCGCTATTTTGTCCACTGGGAATCCCAAGTAAGAGAATTGTCATTATTCGGTATAGATAGGACTATGACAGCTTTTTCCCACTATTCTGCAGGGTGTGACATTTTAGCACCCGACACTCATCAATCTAGCCCTGTTGTGTTGGACGCAAAGGTCCTGTTTCTACAAACCCCGTTTCCATATGAGTTGGGAAATTGTGTTAGATGTAAACATAAACGGAATACAATGATTTGCAAAACATTTTCAACCCATATTCAGTTGAATATGCTACAAAGACCACATATTTGATGTTCAAACTGATAAACATTTTTCTTTTTTTTGCAAATAATCATTAACTTTTAATTTGATGCCAGCAACACGTGACAAAGAAGTTGGGAAAGGTGGCAATAAATACTGATAAAGTTGAGGAATGCTCATCAAACACTAATATGAAACGTCCTATAGGTGTGCAGGCTATTTGGGAACAGTTGGGTGCCATGATTGGGTATAAAAGCAGCTTCCATGAAATGTTAAGTAATTCACAAACAAGGATGGGGCGAGGGTCACCACTTTGTAAGCAAATTGTCGAACAGTTTTAGGACAACATTTGTCAATGAACTATTGCAAGGAATTCAGGGATTTTACCATCTACGGTCCATAAAATCATCAAAAGGTTCAGAGAATCTGGAGAAATCCCTGCACATAAGCGATGATATTACAGACTTTTGATCCTTCAGGCAGTACTGCATCAAAAACCGACATCAGTGCGTAAAGTATATCACCACATGAGCTCAGGAACACTTCATAAAACCACTGTCAGTAACTACAGTTGGTCGCTACATCTGTAAGTGCAAGTTAAAACTCTACTATGCAAAGCCAAACCCATTTATCAACAATATCCAGAAACGCCGCCGGCTTGGCTCGGCCCGAACTCACCTAAGATGGACTGATGCAAACTGGAAAGGTGTTCTGTGGTCTGACGAGTCCACATTTTAAATTATATTTGGAAACAGAGGACAGGGTGTCCTCAAAAACAAAGAGGAAAATAAACATTCGGATTATTATAGGCGCAAAGTTGAAAAGCCAGCATCTGTGATGGTATGGGGGTGTATTAGTGCCCAAGGCATGGGTAACTTACACATCTGTGAAGGCACCATTAATACAGGTTTTGGAGCAACATATGTTGTCATCCAAGCAACGTTATCATGGATGGCCCTGCTTATTTCAGGAAGACAAGTGTTACAACAGCCTGGCTTCGTAAAAAAAGAGTGCGGGTACTTTCCTGGCCCGCCTGCAGTCCAGACCTGTCTCCCATCGAAAATGTGTGGCGCATTATGAAGCGTAATATACAACAGCAGAGACCACGGACTGTTGAACGACTGAAGCTCTACATAAAACAAGAATGGGAAAGAATTCCAGTTTCAAAGCTTCAACAATTAGTTTCCTCAGTTCCCAAATATTTATTGAGTGTTGTTAAAAGAAAAGGTGATGTAACACAGTGGTGAACATGCCCTTTCCCAACTACTTTGGCACGTGTTGCAGCCATGAAATTCTAAATTATTTATTATATGCAAAAAAAAAATAAAGTTTATGAGTTTGAACATCAAATATATTGTCTTTGTAGTGCATTCAATTGAATATGGGTTGAAAAGGATTTGCAAATCATTGTATTCGGTTTATATTTACATCTAACTCAATTTCCCAACTCACATGGAAACAGGGTTTGTATTAGAGAGCTACATTATTTTGTTTTTAACACCTTTTTATTGGGTTTTTTACCGACATACAATTGACAAAATTAAACACAAATACTTCATAAGTGTGTGTGTGTGTGTGTGTCTTTGTGTGTGTGTGTGTGTGAGCAAGTGCGTAAATAATGATACTACAAAAGACAAAATAATAGTAATAACATTAATAATAAATAAATACAATTAAAAAAAAAGGTTCTCGCCCGGAAAAGGGTGGAGTGCCATCTCCGGGTTGGGGGGGAGATCTTGCCCCAAGTAGAGGAATTTAAGTACCTCGGAGTCTTGTTCACGAGCGAGGGAAGGGTGGATCGTGAGATCGACAGGCGGGTCGGTGCGGCGTCTTTAGTAATGCGTAATGTTTAGATCTGTTGTGGTGAAAAAGGAGCTGAGCTGGAAGGCAAAGTTCTCAATTTACTGGTCGATCTACGTTCCCATCCTCTCCTACGGTCATGAGCTTTGGGTTATGACGGAAAGGACAAGATCACAGGTACAAGCGGCCAAAATTATTTTCCTCCGCCGGGTGGCGGGGCTCTCCCTTAGAGATAGGGTGAGAAGCTCTGTCATCCGGGAGGAGCTCAAAGTAAAGCCGCTGCTCCTCCACATCGAGAGGAGCCACATGAAGTGGTCGGGCATCTGGAGGAGGTTTCCACCCGAACGGCTCTCTGGAGAAGTGTTTCGGTCACGTCGTACCGGTAGGAGACCACGGGAAAGACCAAGGACACGTTGGGAAGACTACGTTTCCCGTCTGGCCTGGGAACGCCTTGGGATCCCCCGGGAGGAGCTGGACGACGTGGCTGGGGAGAGGAAAGTCTGGGCTTCTCTGCTTAGGCTGCTGCCCCCGCGACCCAACCTCGGATAAGCGGAAGAAATGGATGGATGGATGGAAGAAAAAAATAAAATAATAATAAAACACAGACAGCTGCATTCCTGAATGGCCTTAGAGAGATGTAACAACTAACAAAGGCACAAAAGGCCTTCCAAATTTAACACAATGAGTCTTCTAGCCAACAAAGTAGTGAATGCTACAATATTATTTTTGTATTTGCTATTGGTAGATGACTGAGGTGTTACCCCAAATAGTCCACTTAGAGAATTACATTTTTCAATAATTTTGCCATTGACCACTGCCTAGGTTTTAAACAGCTTCTGTTTAATAGCTGTTCTGGGATGGGCAGAGCCAAAACATAGGTATTCAATTTATCTGAAGACTGTTATTACAGATCACGCGATACAGATATTCCGTCTTACATCTTAGCGAGTCAAATCTTGGTAAAATAAGTATAATGTATTAGCTCGGATTGAATGAGGCTGTGTCTTGCACAAATAGAACGCTACTTACAATCTCTCTCAGATAGGGTCACTCCTAAATCCTTCTCCCAAAGTGACTTGATTGAATTTAGAGTCTCAGAATGTAAAATAAAAAAGTGGTTATAAATACATGTAGTTTATCCTTTTAAAGTTATAAGCACTGTCAGAAACCCATCTAAAAGTGTGTCAGTCGGTAAATCTGGAATCCTAGGGAATGTATTCCGAACAAAACTGTGGTTCTCCTGATATCCAAAGAAGTGTTTATTAGGGAGTATAAATGTATCACGAAGTTGCTGGAAAAAGGCAATAAATGCCACACGAACCTTTCAGATTTAGCATTAGCTTATTAGCATTAGCATTGCGTCACTCTGGTTGAGGCTAGTAACACATACGTGTCACTGACTAATTTTACAGCGTATAACAAAGTAATAAGTTAATTTTTGATCTGATTTATCTTTATTTAACTCGTTTAGAGTCTCCTTTTTCACATTTATCCTCAACCAAGGTCATCGAGTCCCAGTGATCAGCTGGAGTCGATGTTTGGAAGTCTGTTTGAGTACTGAAGAGTTTGTCCATTTCTCTTAACTTTTTGTAACAAAATGAGGTTTATCAAAATGAGTAAACAGCGATAAAATAGTTTAAAGACTATGGCTGAGTAAAAACACTGCAAGATAGTTTCACTAATCAGTGTTTTTCAAAACACGGATGTCACACAAGTTCCTGTAAATCAGAAGTTCCTTTGGTTCTTCTTTCTCTCCACTGTCAAGTATGTTGTGATAAAAATACACACGGACCAAGAAATAATCTAGTTGTCCTCGCATACTGTAATTGCAGATGAAATTTCAATTAGGTTTTGGAAACATCCCAAATATGTTCAACCAATCAACGTTTGACAGCACAGCCTGCCCCTTTTAAAGTTCCTCCGGAAGTTTTAAACATACCACCGAGTTACAAGTGGTTCCGATGGAACTTTGACTCCCCCCCTTCCCGGTGGAAACGCAGGGGGTATTTTATTTACCAGGGGAAATGGGAAAGTTCCTGTAAAGCAGTGCTTTTCTATTATTTTGTCTTTAAAAAAGACAGAAAAGGAAAAAAATGTTATTCCCCCCACTCTCCGCCGCAACTCTAAATAATATAATTTGTCTATAAAATTATTATAAGGACACCTGTGCATTACATTGTATCCTAATTAACATCAAAGTAAACAAAAAAAGAATGACTTCGATCAACAAAGAAATAATAATAATAACAATGCATTAGATTTTATATCGCACTTTTCTATTATTCGCTACTCAAGTGCTCACAGAGAAGTGGGAAAGAATACATTTATCTGCATTATTTTTTGTCTGTAAAAGAGAAGATTTGAAGTGCATCAATTTGCCTGAAATAAAAAAAAAAAGAAATATGTAAATCCTTATTCAAACTATTAAAAAAAATTTGAAAAAAAATTTGATACTGATCCTGAAAAATACAATTAAATAAACGCAATAAATAATCCATTGAAATTGATGAGCGATATTATTAACTCAGGAGCACAATAAATAAAACACTTTAAACCTGCAAAACAAAAATGTATAAAACTTGCGCTGTTTTTTTGTTTTTATCAAAATGAGGAAGTCGAGATTATGGCTACAATGAGCACGTTTTGTGGTGCACAGCTTTTCAAAGCATGATACTGTATTATACTGATAAAGCCTGTTACTAAGTGGGCCCACACCACTGTTTGAGAAAAACTGCTGTAAAAGTTCCTGCCGTGGAAAAGGGCATTTTCTGTATGACCGTGTGGTCATAGAGAGCTATGAATTTCACTTTCCACTTTCTCATTCACTCCAAACCACTAATAACGTTGAAGAATAAGGAAAAAAAAATCACGTGCTTTCAAATAACAGGTTTAGGTAAATAAACGCTTTTGGTCAGCATTGACGGCATACAGCCCAGCAGTGAGCGCATGTAAGTTCTTAAAATGCATTTATGTCTGTTTCTTTAAAACAGTGCTATTCAATTGACGGCCCCGGGTCAAATCAGGCCTGGTAATGACATCACACCAAGTACAGGTCGAGGCTTGGGATGAATTTTCACTAACTATTGTGTTTTGTTGCTTCTTATTTGTAATTATTCAAAGCTAATTTGTTGTGTTGTGCTGCAGCGGTAGTTGAACCAAATGTGACAGTGTGTCATAACTACCACAGTCAGATGGATAAAAAAAATACAGATAGCAGTATCGTTAGTCCAGGAAGCTTCACGGTCCAAGAGGTCCAACCCAATTAGGAACCGGTACTCTGTATACTTCCCTAACCAGTAATGTTCCTTAAGGTTCAATTTTAGGTCCTTTCTATTTTATCGTTTGGCTATTGAACTGGTGGCCCGTGAGTTCAGTTTATAAAACTTGTGAGAGATTTGACATTTTTGCAGCAGATTCTTAAAAACACCTAAGTGCTTTCATCGAAATGATCTCTGACTAGTTTTTTTTGCAGAAGATCCTAAAAATCTGTACAGCGCTCCTGTAACTGAAACAACTATGAGACTAAAATCAAATGTCTACTGCAGAGGATGCTGGTAGTTAAGTGATAAGTTTGGCCTCTGGGTCCTTAGTTTTCTGGACGTGTGGCCCCTAAACAAATTAGTTAAACATCCCGGCTTTTAGTCAAAAACTGAGTACACGTCGATACTGTTGTTCAGACTTGTGTCCCTGTTTAATGTGGGAGACATTTAAATCCTTTTTCTTTTTTTTTTTAGGTTGTAAGTAGTGTAAGTAGATTCCACAGCACGGCGCCCGATCAATCAAAGCGGTGTCATGTCAGCGTGCGTCAAATTGAATTTGCATCGAGCCGTGCCACTAGTAGAATATTCATCAGAGCGTTTCCACTGCATGTGTGCGTGTGCCATCATCCCCCGCACGACAGCGGAGCCCCCAAAAACTCCACTTTGTCCAATTGGGGCCCTTTAAAGCAGCTAAAACAACCACCCCTGGCAACTAAATATTTTAATGCTTTTTTTTTTTTTTAAACGTTGGATTACTGAGTATCCTTCCTGTCGCAAACACTTTTACCTCCAGCAGGGCACACAAAGGCGCCTGAATTAAATAGTCATTATTGGTTTATTGTTACACTTTTTTAAGTCCTCAAGCTCAGCCTAAATGAGGCTGTGTTGTGGACTCAAACTGAGATGCAGCTTGGCTGTCCTCTAGTGGTAAAATCATAAAGAGCCAGTCGCGTAGATTAAAAGCCTGTTTGATGTGTTTGTGAGGCCACTCTATTAGGTACGCCTGCACTACAAGTTCTCTATCAAAACTGATAATATTTTGTTTTCATATATTTGATATTGTGGTTGTAGTTTGTACTGCATGACATTGATAGCTGCGTTTACCATTTTATTAACAATACAATTATTATAACATATTATTGGCAACATTTTATTTTACTATGTATAGATTTTTTTTCACCGCAGTTTTTGTCATTTTTTTAAAGTCATGAAATGAACCAATTATAACTTGGTGTTGCAGTACTGCTACCTCGAAAGCGGTGAACAAGGCAGTACAATTTTTTTTTCCACATTGAAGTGGCAAGAATCTAACAAAATGATTACGATATTGTTGAGCGTGTTCAAAAAGTAAGCTACTTATACACACACTGAAACTTTCTAACCAAAATTTATTTAAAGACATAAATAAACAGATATAAAATATACTTGCATTCATATTTACCAGTTTATCCTAAGAACATCTTTAAGGTCAATGTGTAGAAACACAGCAATGTATTAATGTAAGTTTAGATTGTTTTTATATATATATATATATATATATATATATATATATATATATATATATACTTCTGTATATATTATGAGACCCTGAGAGGGAAACACATATCCAAACTACAATCATTGTCTTTAACGCCATCACTACAAGTGAAAAATCTGGACGTCGTTTTTCGACTCTGACCTTACTTTTATAGTTTTATACAACGTATAAAAAATATAAAAAAAATAGGTTTTTATCATCTTAAGAATATGGCCATAGTCCGCTCAATTTCTCTCTCAGGGCAACACGGAGACGCTAATGCATGCTTTTATTACAAGTCGTATAGATTATTGTAATGCCCTGCTTTCTGGTCTTCCTAAAAAGATTATTACACCTTTGCATTTGCTCCAAAATTCAGCGGCACGTGTCCTGACGAAGACCAGAAGGCGGGCTCACATTACACCAGTTTTAAAATCTCTGCATTTGCTCACCGTGTGTTTTAGGATCAATTTCAATGTTATTCTAATGGTTTATAAATGTTTTTATGGTATTGGGCCTTCTTATCTTTCAGATTTGCTTTTACCCTGAGATCCTCCGGCACTCATCTCCTAATTATTCCAGAAGTCAGGACACAAAGTCACGGGACGGCATCTTTCCACTATTATGGCCCCTGTCTATGAAACAGTTTGCCGGAGGACCTCAGGGCTGCGGAAAACGTTCATGTTTTTAAAAGCAGGCTTGAGAGCCACCTTTTTGATTTGGCTTTTACCTGTTATTAATTATTTTTTAACTTATATTTTAATCTTTATCTCTATTCATGGCTCTTATTATTTTACAAGTTTTATTATTTTTATTTTCCAACGTTTCTCAGATGAACCATCTGCCTCAGGGGTTATCGGCAGTGCTTGTGGGGGCACTTTTGTGTCAGTGTCCTGGTGGCCATGGTCTGTTAACCTCCTGTGATAGTGTTGACTCACATGTCTCCTCTGTACTCAGCCATGCAATCATTTGTCCAAATAGTTCCGTGTGCGTGTGTGTGGTATCTGTGTCTGTGTGTAGGTATGTGATAATGGGGGATATGGGGCATCCGGGTATTTTTTTTAACTTTGTAAAGCAACATGCATTGCCTTTCTTTTATGTATGACAAGTGCTTTATAAATAAAGTTTGATTGATTGGTTACCATATTGGTTTAGACTGCGTCGCGTGATTGCGATTATCAGAGCCAGCTGCGAACAAGCAATTAAGGATGTCAATTTGCGAGCTAGCTAGTGGTTAGCGATGGCAGCTTGCTAGCTAGCGATTAGTGCCGCTAGCGATTAGGTGCGCTAGTTGCAAGCAAACGATTGAGTGCAAGTTTTTTTCTCAAGAAATTAGCATAAAGTGCTGTTGTCAATCACAGTTTACAATACTATTAATTTGAAATGAGGGTTTTACTGCGGTTTATCGTTAGTACCAGTAATTGTTCACGTTTGTATAGTATACAACTTGTATTGTAAGCTGCATTTTAAATGTCTCACTGAACTCTGTAATATATCGCACTGTATTGTCATTTCACAATATTGCAAAACTGCAATGCACAAACCCAAAGATTACCACATCATATTATGTGGCCCACAAAAGCCAGGAATTTAAAAAAAATATTTATTAAAAAAAAAGAAAGCCCTTAATTTTGATAAACGTTCGTCATTTTCTAAACTTTAATAATACCGAATAAGATATTCCCCAAAAATTTTTTGCATCAAAAGTTTATCTAAATATAAATAAAATAAATATCTGCTTGTCACCAATGAAAAAAGTTTGCGTGTAAAAAATGTTTTCCACTTTAATAACAATACCAAAGAAAAAAAACAATTATATTTTGTTTGGGTTTATAAAAAGTGTTTGAAGACTGTTTTTCATTTTAACCCCGTAAAATACATTTTTGAAAATGTTTTCTACTTCAGTAAAACATCTGTAAAAATTTCACAACTGTTGTTGCATTTCTGAAAAAAATATGAGTTGAGTGAGTTTGAGTTTATTTGGAACATGCATGCATACAACAAGCATCACAAATTCTAGTTTCTCTTTTCAACATGTTCAAAAAGGACTAGGAAGAAGCAGAGCTTATTTAATCTTACCCCTTTTCTTTTACATAACAGTTGCTAAAACTTTTGTTCACTTCCTGTTTTTAAAGTCTTCACAATATACTCCATAAGTAATCACAATAAAAATAAATAAATAAATAATTGTTGAAGTAAGTTTTATTCCATACAATGAGATAAGTAAGATTGTTTTGAAAATGAAAGAATAAATGGGTGAACAAATTCAGAATGTTTATCATGGTTCTTCTTTTTTGTAGTTTGTAAACACTTTAAGTTTGAAGAGTTTCTTGAAGTGGATCATATTAGTACATTGTTTGATTGTTTTGCTTAATCCATTCCATAGATTAATTCCACAAACAGATATACTGAAGGTCTTAAGTGTCGTACGTGCGTACAAAATTTTTAAGTTAAATTTTTCTCTTAAGATTATATTTCTCCACTTTTGTTGAGAAGAATTGTTGTATATTCTTGGGAAACAGGTTATAGTTTGCTTCGTGTATAATTTTAGCTGTTTGCAAATTCACTATGTCGTGGAATTTCAGTATCTTTGATTCAATAAATTAAGGATTTGTATGTTCTCTATATCCAACATTATCTATTTATCTAACTGATCTTTTTTTTAATACACTGTTAGTGAATGAAGTGTACTTTTGTAATTATTTCCCCATATTTCTGTACAATAACTCAGATATGGTAACACTAGTGAGCAGTAGAGAATATGAAGTGATTTTTGGTCTATATATATATATATATATATATATATATATATATATATATTGGTATTTTCAAAATATTCGTTAGCTACAAAAGTTGAAATGAGTGGTCCTCATGTTTATTCATGATTCACCAAGCAGACCCATCAATGTTGCTTCCTCTCCAGTTTGAAGGACATTTGTCACTGATGTCTGGAAATTAGTCAAACACGTCGTCCTTCTTCTTCATCTTCATCCTCCAAGGACAAGCACCTCTTCTTCCTCCTCCATCGCCTCCTGGTATCTTCCTACGCTCTTTACAATCGCGACGAGAGCGTCCCACCAAGCGTCCATCGCCGACTGGGGCCCGTGTTTAACTTTCAGGTGGGCTGTGTAGATATGAGGAGAGTGTCATAGCATCCATCGCGCTTGCAGAACATGACCACAACTCCACAAAGTCTCGCAACGAGCATGTCACACAAGCCATGCCACAACACCGCTGCACTTTTAATCACATCACATGGCTCCTTCAAAATAAATTCACATTGTTATCCAGAATGACTTACCATTTTTATTATTATGATGATGATGATGATGATGATCCATCCATCTTCTTCCGCTTATCTGAGGTCGGGTCGCGGGGGCAGCAGCCTAAGCAGGGAAACCCAACTTCCCTTTCCCCAGCCACTTCGTCTAGCTCTTCCCGGGGGATCCCGAGGCGTTCCCAGGCCAGCCGGGAGACATAGTCTTCCCAACGTGTCCTGGGTCTTCCCCGTGGCCTCCTACCGGTTGGACGTGCCCTAAACACCTCCCTAGGGAGGCGTTCGGGTGGCATCCTGACCAGATGCCCGAACCACCTCATCTGGCTCCTCTCGATGTGGAGGAGCAGCGGCTTTACTTTGAGCTCCTCCCGGATGGCAGAGCTTTTCACCCTATCTCTAAGGGAGAGCCCCGCCACACGGCGGAGGAAACTCATTTCGGCCGCTTGACCCGTGATCTTATCCTTTCGGTCATGACCCAAAGCTCATGACCATAGGTGAGGATGGGAACGTAGATCGACCGGTAAATTGAGAGCTTTGCCTTCCGGCTCAGCTCCTTCTTCACCACAACGGATCGGTACAACGTCCGCATTACTGAAGACGCCGCACCGATCCGCCTGTCGATCTCACGATCCACTCTTCCCTCACTCGTGAACAAGACTCCTAGGTACTTGAACCAAGCGTCATTCAGGTGTACTGGAGAGGAGGCTACACCGGATAGTCGAACCTCGGATTCATGAGGAGCAGTGTGGTTTTCGTCCTGGTCGTGGAACTGTGGACCAGCTCTATACTCTCGGCAGGGTTCTTGAGGGTGCATGGGAGTTTGCCCAACCAGTCTACATGTGCTTTTTGGACTTGGAGAAGGCATTCGACCGTGTCCCTCGGGAAGTCCTGTGGGGAGTGCTCAGAGAGTATGGGGTATCGGACTGTCTTATTGTGGCGGTCCGCCCCCTGTACGATCAGTGCCAAAGCTTGGTCCGCATTGCCGGCAGTAAGTCGAACACATTTCCAGTGAGGGTTGGACTCCGCCAAGGCTGTCCTTTTTCACCGATTCTGTTCATAACTTTTATGGACAAGATTTCTAGGCACAGTCAAGGCATTGAGGGATTCCGGTTTGGTGGCCGCAGGATTAGGTCTCTGCTTTTTGCAGATGATGTGGTCCTGATGGCTTCATCTGACCGGGATCTTCAGCTCTCACTGGATCGGTTCGCAGCCGAGTGTGAAGCGACCGGAATGAGAATCAGCACCTCCAAGTCCGAGTCCACGGTTCTCGCCCGGAAAAGGCTGGAGTGCCATCTCCGGGTTGGGGAGGAGACCCTGCCCAAAGTGGAGGAGTTCAAGTACCTAGGAGTCTTTTTCACGAGTGAGGGAAGAGTGGAAGATGATGATGATGATGATTATTATTATGACAACATGTGCTGGATGGCTGCTTATCTCTCCCACAGCTTGGATGTTTTACTGGATTCAGGCGTGTACACCGGAGAGATCACAGAGTTAGCAGGTGGACCAGGAAGTGGCAAGTCTCAGGTGAAATATGTTGTTTTTTAACTTTGCTCCTGCAAAAATGACTTTTTCAAAAACTGTAACATATTCTTCATAATATCCTATTTTTCCTCATAGTATTCAGACTTAAGAGTCAGGATATAAATGTATTCTCAACCAAAATTCAACTGTATTCGTGGAATGTTTCTACTATATTGTTAAATTAGTTGTCAAATACTAGGAATTAATTATTGTAAAATAAACTGTTTTTTTTTTTTAATTCAAATGAAAAGATATATCAGACTTTTGAAAAGTGACAGTTTTCTACTAATTTTAGGACTTTATTCCTGGACAAATTAATATTTTTTTAGGAAATTAAGAACAAAATATTGTAATATCTCATTAGTGTGGTAAAATTATAGGAAGGTTCTTCAAATATTGAATGGTTATTTTAATGACTATGATTTATTATGATTATGATCTTTTTGTCTTGTAAAATACTTGATTTTTCTCTCAATCATCTGTTTATAGTTTATAGTCTTACTAACAACACATTTTATATTATAAATTCCATCCTTCCATTTTCTACCGCTCATCCCTTTTGGGGTCGCGGGGGGTGCTGGAGCCGTATCTCAGTTGCATTCGGGCGGGAGGCAGGGTACACCGTGGACAAGTCGCCTACTCATCACAGGGCCATTACAAATTAATTCTCATGAAATTACCCTTTTCTCTCAGGATAATGCAAGTTTTTCTTTGTTTTTGACAACTTTCTGACATTTCTATGTATTCATTTACTTCACTTTACTCCTATTAAATGGCATGATTCACCACACCGAACAGCGCACTCTGATTTGTTTTGTGCTCTTCTAATGGCAAATTCTACTGCGATATTGATATTTTTTGTTAATTTAGCTTTGTTATGCTTAAATGCTTTTAGGAAGATAAAAATATGTAAAATATGCATGTTAAAAAAAATCAGCAATAGTGTAAAGCCTCAAACTTTGAAGCATAATGTGGCGAGGGATGTCTGTATATATTTTTTAAACTTTTTTATTCTGTATATATTTTTTAAATTTTTCTTATTTACAGTGCAAAACAGCAAAAAGAAGCAATAAAAACAGGTGGTATATTTTACATGTCTTTATTTTAATATTAAGACTTAATTCTTCTCAAAGATTATTGCTTTTGTCTAATTTTAAGACTTTATTTTAGGGAAAATGTAAAGTTTTTCCACTAACAAATTACGTAATATAGAATTAATACAGTAAAATTATATTGTTTATTTGAAAACACAAAACAATTGAATGTAGTCATTTGTATTTTGTAACTGTATAGTTTTATTCAAATATATTTAAATGTTTTTTCTTGTAGTGTGGTAAAGTTATTAAAATATATAATTATTTCTTTTAATTTTAAGAAGTTTATATTTGTATTAAAATATGAATCTGTTTTAATAAGAAAACATGTTTTCTTACCACACTACATATGTAATGTGGTCAAATTGTATTTTTGTATTCATTTAAAGATACAATATAATGTCAATATTTGAGTTGAGTTGAGTTTGAGTTTATTTGGAACATGCAGGCATACAACATGATACATCACAATTTCCAGTTTCTCTTTTCAAAATGTTCAAAAGGAGTAGGAAGAAGCAAAGCTTATTTAATCCTACCCCTTTTCTTTTACATAACAGTTGCTAAAACTTGTGTTCACTTTCTGTTCTACATCTATTCACAATAAACTCCATAAGTAATCACAATAAACATAAATAGATAATAATTGGTGAAGTAAGTTATATTTTATATGATGAAATAAGTAAGATTATTTTGAGAATTTTTTTTTTTGGAAGATTTTATATTTATCTTAAAATATTTATTTATTCTAGTAAAATAAAATGAAACATTTTAGAAGAAAATAGGAAATATATTTGTTGTATCGTGACTTTCTTGAAACTGTTTTAGTTTTACAGATTAAAATAGTTTTTATTTGTAATATTCTCACTTAAGATTAAAAGTGGTTGACATACCAAAGTTTTTGGGGGATTCTTGATTTTTTAATTGTACTCCTTTACCCTTGTTAAATTACACGTTTTGTATTATTTGTCATAATGTTATACTTACATTTTTCCCCTCATGCCATCACAGTCTAATTTAAAAGATATAAAAAAAAATTTGCGAGGGTTGATTTTTTTTTTTTTTTCAAGCATAAAAAAAAAACCTTAAAAATTGGAGACCAAAGTTCCGTGATTCTCAGGCTGTATTTGATTATATTGACAATATTTACGTGTTGATGTTGAGCAGGTGAGGTGGAAAAGTGTGTATGAATAAAGTTGTCCCGTGTTGGCAGGTGTGTTTTGGCGTGGCGGTGCACATTTCGCACCACCTGAGGCAAAAGGTGGTCTACGTGGACACCACAGGGGGTCTGTCGGCGAGTCGCCTTCAGGAAATGTTGCAAAGCGAGACGAGCAGTGCCGAGGAGCAGGTGGCGAAGACACAAGAAGGCCTTTAATAGAAAGTTACGAGGTGACAAACGAGCGTGTTGTTTCTCAGATGGAAGCTCTGCAGAGGATTCACGTCCATCGTGTCTTTGACGTTTATTCTCTTCTACGGTGTTTGCATCGTCTTCGCAGTGGAGAACTCCAGCAGGTCGCCGTCACGCCTCACTAAAATAACTCACTTTGTCTTTTTCATCTTGATCTCATCACTTTTGTGGCGTCAGGCGTGCGGCGGCGGCGTTGGCGGCGGTTCTGTCAAGGCGCTGATTGTGGACTCTGTGTCGGCCGTGATCGCTCCTCTGCTGGGAGGAAAACATCATGAAGGTGAAAAGATGACAACAAATATCACAACTGCTGCTCACCTCGACAAGTAAATCAACAAAAACGTTTCTTTTTTTTTTTTTTTAAGTGAAAAAAATAATTAATTAAATCATCTTTTTATACAACAACAAAACAAAAAGTTTGGAGATTCAGGCCAGTGGTTCTCAAATGGGGGTACGCATATCCCTTGGGGGTACTTGAAGGTATACCAAGGGTACGTGAGATTTAAAAAAAAATATTCTAAAAATAGCAACAATTCCAAAATCCTTTATAAATATATTTATTGAATATTACTTCAACAAAATATGAATATAAGTTCATAAACTGTGAAAAGAAATGCAACAATGTAATATCCAGTGTTGACAGCTAAATTTTTTTGTGGACATGTTCCATAAATATTGATGTTAAAGATTTCTTTTTTTGTGAAGAAATGTTTAGAATGAAGTTGATGAATCCAGATGGATCTCTATTACAATCCCCAAAGAGGGCACTTTAAGTTGATGATTACTTCTATGTGTAGAAATCTTTATTTATAATTGAATCACTTGTTTATTTTTCAACAACTTTTTACTTATTTGTATATCTTTTTTTCCAAATAGTTCAAGAAAGACCACTACAAATGAGCAATAGTTTGCACTGTTATATAATTTAATAAATCAGAAACTGATGACATCGTGCTGTATTTTACTTCTTTACCTCTTTTTTTTCAACCAAAAATGCTTTGAGCTGATTAGGGGGTACTTGAATTAAAAAATATTCACACAGGGTACATCACTGAAAAAAGGTTGATAACCACTGATTTAGGCACTAAAAAAAAACATTTTATTACTACATTTTTGTAACAGTACTATTTCGTTCCTTGCACAACTTTTTTCACAATGTTACAACTTGATTATTTTTTCCTACTAATAGTACAAATATATTGTTAAATTACACTTTTTTTTCCCTTTTAGTTATATATATTTTTTTCTCTTCTATAATTACCTCATCTATAAAAAACCTGATGGATGCATTTTGAAACTTTATAAATGTTTGAGTCAGCATTACTTCATGAATTATGACATCATTTAGAAAGCAGCTGTTTATGTATTGTCAAAGGTCTGTTGGACATCTAGAAAGGCTATGCAATTAACTTTTTCACCTACAATACAATACCGATATTGGTGCCTTAAATATTCGGTCGACATTCATATTTTGTCCGATACGATATCAGCATGCATCATGGTACATACTTGTATTGTTTTGCAGTGTGAAATGTTAGAAAAGGTTTGATCAAGTGAAGTTGGTCAAATATAGAACAATGGTAGGTTTAAAAAATACTAACCTATTTATCATTAACGGACTAATGCTGTCTTCAAATTGAAAAGGAGTGGTAATTGTTTTTGTTCAATACCCATCGGCCACAATTTATTAAATGAAGCTCATGAAATAGTAAGCTGAATGATGCGGACATGTTTGTCACTGGAAAATCTCATGTGCTTCTGCCAAAGAGACTTTGTATGTGTAAGTAAAATGCAATTATAATTATTTACTTGTTTGTATTGCAATGTTGTTCAGTTCCGGAGACTAATTACGTATTTGTAGCTTGTGTGCTAGTGTGTGCCAAGCTGTTGTAGCTTATCATGTTTACTTTTTGTAAATGACTGGACTAAAATACGAGAAAAGACCAACCTTGTGTGCGTATTGGAAGACATTTAGATGCACACACAAACACGCTGCAGGACTAATTATATCGGTGCTTATTTGAAAGATTTTTCATGAAAATCAATATAATCCCTTTTTTTTGCTGATATCCGATTGGTGTCAATATTGGATTTTTATACATGCATAAACTGTACACTAATAAGTATCACTGTCATATATATATATATATATATATATATATATATATATATATATATATATATGTATATATAATATATGTATGTATATATATGTATATGTATATATATATGTGTATATGTATATATATATGTATATACATATATATATATATATATATATATATATGTATATACATATATATACATATATATATGTATATATATATGTATATACATATATATATGTATATACATATATGTATGTATATATATATATATGTATATACATATATGTATGTATATATATATGTATATACATATATGTATGTATATATATATATATATGTATGTGTATATATATGTATATATATATGTATGTGTATATATATGTATATATATATATATGTATGTGTATGTATATGTATATACGTATATGTATGTGTATATATATATGTGTGTGTATATATATGTATATACGTATATGTATGTGTGTATATATATATGTATGTGTATATATATGTATATACGCATATGTATGTGTATATATATATGTATGTATATATATATATATATGTATGTATGTGTATATATATATGTATGTGTATATATATGTATGTATGTGTATATATATATATACATATATATATATATATATATGTATGTGTATTTTTATGAGTGTATATATGTGTATATCTATTATAAATATGTGTGTGTGTGTGTGTGTGTATGTATATATATATATATATATACATATATATATATATATGTAATAAATGAGGAATTCAATATTTATTAATGCTTAATAGAATGTACTTATAATATATAAAACTAATAATAATGTTACTGAGTAGGTTTTTCACATTTTCTGGTCATATTAGAAATTGTATTGTATTTTTTATTTCAATTAAAAGTTTAGAGTTTATTCTTCTTAGATTACATGTTTTTCTTAAAGTGACAATTATTTTTACATATAATTTGACTTAATTCTTGTTAAAAAAAAAAAATTCTTGTAATATTACAGATGTTTTCTTTGGCAAGCCACTGTTTTCTTCTAAAATGACTTTTTCTCATGAAAAATGTTTTTAAACTTTTTTGCTTATAATAGTATGGCCTTATTCTCATAAAATATTTCATTATTTTCTTTATTTATTTTGTTTGTTTAAAAATGCTTGTAATGATGCAACTTTATTGTTGTAAAATATTTTTTATGGTAATATTTCAACTTGATTGTAATTTTTTTAAATGTTTTTCCGACTTATTTTCTCCGCTTTGTACTTGACGTATGCACTTAATTAGTCAAAGTTTTTGATTAATATTACTTTTTGAATTGTTTAATATTTTGTATAGTGTTATTGTTGGCATGTATTGGTTAACACACAGTAGATAACATGTGAATGTTTTGGTCTGCAGGCCCGTTCATGATGAGTCAGGTGTCGGCAGCTCTGAAGACGATCGCTAAAGATTTCAACATGGCCGCTTTAGTGAGAGAGATTCCATTAGCCGTCAGTCTGGCCAACATGCAAACGTCTCATGTTTGGCAGGTGACCAATCACGTGTCGAGGAACGCCGACGGCGAGCTGCAGCCGGGCCTCGGCGTGTCTTGGAGCCACGTCCCCAGAACCAGAGTTCTGCTGGAACGATCTCCAACCGTTGCCCTCCGCACACCCGCACTGCGCTCTGCCACCATCATCAAGTCCTCCAGAAGGGTAAGTCCACTTTCCTCTGGTAGCTATTTAGAGGTAGATATGAAAATGACATTTTACAGTTCTTAAAGGCCTACTGAAACCCACTACTACCGACCACGCAGTCTGATAGTTTATATATCAATGATGAAATATTAACATTGCAACACATGCCAATACGGCCTTTTTAGTTTACTAAATTGCAATTTTGAATTTCCCGCGGAGTTTCTTGTTGAAAATGTCGCGGAATGATGACGCGTGCGCGTGACGTCACGGACTGTAGAGGACATATTAGCGCAGCACCATTTGCGGCTAAAAGTCGTCCCTTTTCATCGCGCAATTAAACAGTATTCTGGACATCTGTGTTGCTGAATCTTTTGCAATTTGTTCAATTAATAATGGAGAAGTCAAAGTAGAAAGATGAAATTGGGAAGCTTCAGCCTTTTAGCCACACAAACACACGGCGATTCCTTGTTCAAAATTCCTGGAGGTGAAGCTTTACAATGGATCAGAGCGGTCAAGCGAACATGGTTCCCGACCACTTGTTATTCGATGAGATAATTGTGGTAAAAAGACGCCTCTTACCGGAGATCAGCTGAGCTTGTGCCGTCCATGCAGCTGCTGTCGACTTCCCTCAGAGACTGGCCTCAAGACACCCCTCCGACTATCAGGTACTATATAATCTCACTAAAACACTAGCAACACAATAGAAAGATAAGGGATTTCCCAGAATTATCCTAGTAAATGTGTCTAAAAACATCTGAATCCGTCCCAATGCAATCGCCTTTTTTTTTTAAACTTTATTTTTATTTTTCTAGTCCTTCGCTATCAATATATTCATCCACGCTCAAATTAATGGGGAAATTGTCGTTTTCTCGGTCCGAATAGCTCTTTTTGTTGGAGGCTCCCATTAAAAACAATGTGAGGACGTGAGGAGCCCTCACCCTTGTGACGTCATCGTCTGCGACTTCCGGTACACCAAAAGTTGCAATCTTTATCGTGGATGTTCTCTACTAAATCCTTTCAGCAAAAATATGGCAATACTGCGAAATGATCAAGTATGACACATAGAATAGACTTGCTATCCCCGTTTAAATAAGAAAATCTCATTTCAGTAGGCCTTTAAATACTTGTGCATGTCTCATGAAAGAAGCAAGAGGTAATAATTGTGATCTGGTAAAAAGAATACAAAATGATGCTTCAAACAAACTCCATTTTAAGTTTGATATTTTTTGATAAACATTGACATGTGTGTTTTCATCAGCCTTGTTTCATCCAAGCTGAGTTTGATCTTCAGTGGTGGAGTCGCTCCAAGCACGGAGCAACAGGCAAGAGGAAACTGCACCAAACGGATTCCTGACAAAGAAGTATGTACATTATGTACTCCTGATGCAGCTTCACTAGTCATTCTATTTACCTCTCAGATAAAGACTAAAATAAGTCTTTTTATGCTTCGTATTTTGCTTAGTAACGTGTGAAATGGTCTAAAATGAAGTATTTAACATTTCAGTTGGCTAATATAAATTACAATATAAGAAACTACCGTATTTTTCAGACTATAAGTCACAGTCTTCTCCACATTCCAGCCGGGGTAAGTAAGACCCGGCCAAACCAAAAAAATAAAAAATAATTTTTATTTTATTTTTTATTTTATATATATATATATTTTTTTAATAAGTCTCATTGCAAACCAAAAAAATAATTAAAATATATATATATTTTTTTTTATAGTTTGGCCAAGTCTCACAAAAAAACCGCGACTTATAGTCCGAAAAATACCCAATAAGATTAATATTTAAACGTTGACTGTATTTCCATAATTGATTTTATGATTGAGCATGTGTACCAAAAAAGTGTTCAATCATTTCTTCTAAATGATGCATCATCGTGGTTTATGACATGATTTTTTATTTAAAAAGCATATTACATGGTTTGTTTGAAAACAGCCAGTTGTCCTTTTACCAAAAGAAAAGCATGGTGTGTGCCTGTTAGAAAAAGTAACATTTTTATTCCCCTCTGAAACAGTCTTCAGTCCCTAGGTTACCATGGCGATGATGTGACGCTGTCGGTGAATGAGAAAGAGTGGTTCTATTAATGACTTTAACACAAAGAAGAAATAATCCAGAGACGCTAGCAGGGGGCGACCACACGGCGCCTGCGGATGCACTCCCATATCCACCGCGCCGACACTTTCTGCGCCCGGCTGTCCTCCACGGGCTCGCTCATCGTGTGCGTGGCCGAGGTGGAGTTGTACTCGGCCACCAGGTCACCGTCGTACGCCACAAAATAACGCCGTAACTTGTCAAAGTCGTCAGCGCCCGCAGGCAGGAAGAGCTTCACCCCACTGAAGATGTCCAACAGCGTCTGCAAGAGTGTGAATCAGGCCCATTTTAATACAGGTATTTCAAAAACATGAAGTGTTTATTACCCAACATGCTTCACTGCCTGTGGGACTCTTTTTTTTTTTTTTTTAACCAATAAATTGCAATCTAGGTTATTTAAATAACTGTTTGCGATTGTACAATATGTGACCATTAATGATGATTACTGAAGGGAATTACATTTAATGGCACTTTTCTCTAGAGCAGTGTTTTTCAACCTTTTTTGAGCCAAGTCACATTTTTTGCATTGAAAAAATGCGCCGGCACACCACCAGCAGAAATTATTTTAAAATTGATACTCACTTAACAGTAAAATGTGGTTGTCGCAATTGTTGGATATGACCTTAAAGCATAAGCAAGCATGCATCACTATAGCTCTTGTCTCAAAGTAGGTGTACTGTCACCACCTGTCACATCACATCATGACTTATTTTCACCTTTTTGCTGTTTTCCTGTGTAGTGTTTTACTTCTTGTCTTGCACTCTTATTTTGGTGGCTTTTTCTCTTTTTTTGTTGGTATTTCACTGTAGCAGTTTCATGTCTTCCTTTAAGCGATATTTCTACTTTGTTTTAGCAATCAAGAATATTTCAGTTGTTTTCATCCTTCTTTGTGGGGACATTGTTTATCATCATGTCATATTCAGTTGTACATTGTAGACGCCGTCTTTGCTCCACAGTAAGTCTTTGCTGTCGTCCAGCATTCTGTATTTGTTTACTTTTGTAGCCCGTTCGGTTTTAGTTTGGTTCTGCATAGCCTTACCTAAAGCTTCAATGCCTTTTCTTAGGAGCACCCACATTTTGATTATTTTTGGTTTAAGCATTAGACACCTTTTTACCTGCATGCTGCCTCCTGCTGTTACCGACATCTACAAAGCAATTAGTTACCGGCTGCCACCTACTGATATGGAAGAGCTCTAGACAGCACCGACACTCAACAACAACACATCAATTGCAGATTATAATTACTGGTTTGCAAAAAATATTTTTAACCCAAATAGGTGAAATTAGACAATCTCCCACGGCACACCAGACTGTATCTCACGGCACAGTGGTTGAAAAACACTGCTCTAGAGCGTCAACGTGCTTTACAAAGTGAAACCTATAATTACAACTTTAAGCTACATTTAAATCAGTGCCTGTGGGTAAAGTGTCTTGCCCAAGGACACAACGGCGGTGACGAGGATGGCAGAAGCTGGAATTGAGCCTGGAACCCTCAAGATGCTGACACAAAAGCTCTACCAACTGCGCCGAACGCCATTTATACTTGTGGTGTCATAAATTATTGATTTTCAAATGAATTGCAATTCAAACTTGTAACTATTTTTAATCTAAAAAATCAATAAAAACAAAGTAACTTTTCTTTTTAAATATATCCTGTCTGCTGATTAGTCACTCAGGCTAATCATATTGTTGATGATCTATATCTGCAGTACAGATTCGTTTTAGAAAAGTGTGGGATACTTCTTTTGTTGCCTTATTTATATTTCACTTTATTCAATGTTTGGGTAGACTTTTATTTAAAAGAAAACAGTTTTATTTTAGGTTATATAGAAATGTATCAGAGCTGTTTATTTTGTGGAGGAATGTAGGTAATCGTAAAACTGGCACCCAATGTTATTAGAAAAGTATGGATTTGGAATCAAGAAACAGTAGTCCCCAAAGATTCACAGCCAAAATATACACACACACACACACACACACACACACACACAGGACACAGATATACAATTGTGTGTACATATATGCATGTAGACATGTGTTTATACAGTATGTCTGTGTGTGTATATAAGTACACACATGTCTAGGCATGGATGTACGAATATACATAGTATATGCATATATTTATACATAGATGTGTGCATGAACCTGTCATAATGCACATGAATATTGACTCACATTTGCCTAAATAGAATGGTACATTCATTCCAACGTTAATTCAAATAATACACTGCGGGCCAGATTGAGGACGCTGAAAAGCCGTAGTTTTTTTTTTTTTTTTTAAATGACACTTTTAGACCAGTGTTTCTCAACCTTTTTTCAGTGAAGTACCCCCTGTGAACATTTTTTAAATTCAAGTACCCCTAACCAGAGCAAAACATTTTTGGTTCAATATAAGAGATAAAGAAGTAAAATACAGCACTATGTCATCAGTTTCTGATTTATTAAATTGTATAATAGTGCGAAATATTGCTCCTTTGTAGTGGTCTTTCTTGAACTAATTGAAAAAAAAGATATAAAAATAACTAAAAACTTGTTGAAAAATAAACAAGTGATTCAATTATACATAAAGATTTCTACACATACAAGTAATCATCAACTTGAAGTGCCCTCTTTGGGAATTGTAATAGAGATCCATCTGGATTCGTGAACTTAATCTAAGCATTTCTTCACAAAAAAAGAAATCTTTAACATCAATATTTATGAAAAAAATCTAGCTGTCAACACTGATAATTGCATTGTTGCATTTCTTTTCACACTTTATGAACTTACATTCATATTTTATTGAAGTATTATTCAATAAATATGATTATAAAGGATTTTTGAATTGTTGCTGTTTTTAGAATATTTAAAAAAAATCTCACGTACCCCTTGGCATACCTTTAAGTACCCCCAAGGAATATGCCTACCCCCATTTGAGAACCACTGTTTTAGACTAACATGTAACATCTAGCATGTTTTTGCCACTACCACATGAGCATAAGAATGACATCAGTCATGACCTATTATGCATATTAGATTAAACCAACCCACCGCTACAGATAGATCGTTGTCCTTTGGAAAACGTGTATACATTTTTTTAACTGCTGACTTATGTCTTAAAGGCCTACTGAAACCCACTACTACCGACCACGCAGTCTGATAGTTTGTATATCAATGATGAAATATTAACATTGCAACACATGCTAATACGGCCTTTTTAGTTTACTAAATTACAATTTTAAATTTCCCGTGGAGTTTCTTTTTGAAAACGTCGCGGAATGATGTGTGCGCGTGACGTCCCCGGTTGGAGGGGACATATTGGCGCAGCACTATTTGCAGCTAAAAGTCGTCTCTTTTCATCGCGCAATTACACAGTATTCTGGACATCTGTGTTGCTGAATCTTTTGCAATTTGTTCAATTAATAATGGAGAAGTCAAAGTGGAAAGATGGAATTGGGAAGCTTTAGCCTTTAACCACACAAACACACGGTGATTCCTTGTTTAAAATTCCCGGAGGTGAAACTTTCCTATGGATCAGAGCGGTCAAGCGAACATGGATCCCAACCACTTGTCAACCAGCAGTTTTCCATGAGAAAATTGTGGTAAATAGTTGCCTCTTACCGGAGATCAGCTGAGCTTGTGCCGTCCGTACAGCTGCCGTCGACTTCCCTCATACAGTGGCGTCAACACACCCATGGATACACCCTTCCGACTATCAGGTACTATATAATCTCACTAAAACACTAGCAACACAATAGAAAGATAAGGGATTTCCCAGAATTATCCTAGTAAATGTGTCTAAAAACATCTAAATCCGTCCCAATGCAATCGCGTTTTTTTTTGTTTTTTTTTTTCCTAGTCCTTCGCTATCAATGTCCTCAAACACGAATCTTTCATCCTCGCTCAAATTAATGGGGAAATTGTCATTTTCTCGGTCCAAATAGCTCTTTTTGTTGGAGGCTCCCATTAAAAACAATGTGAGGAGCCCTCACACAGGTGACGTCATCGTCTGCGACTTCCGGTAGAGGCAGGGCTTATCTGTTAGCGACTAAAAGTTGCGAACTTTATCGTCGATGTTCTCTACTAAATCCTTCCAGCAAAAATATGGTAATATCGCAAAATGATCAAGTATGACACATAGAATGGACCTGCTATCCCCGTTTAAATAAGAAAATGTCATTTCAGTAGGCCTTTAAGGCAGCATGGATGTATTTGTTGCAACTATGGTAATATTTTTTTAAATAGTACAGTACAAAAGCAGATTTTTTTTTACTCATCACATTACACACATCAAATAGTGTTGACAATGGGTAATATTTACTGACCTCGTCATTCCTGGGCTCCAGCATCTGAGGCGGTGCTGCTTTGGTCTTGGTGTGTCCGTTGCTGTCAACACTTTCACTCATCTTCACCTGCGAGGAAAGCAACCAATTGCAGATCACTTGCATAAACATTTCTTTCGAAAGCAAGTTTAGTACCTTCTTGGTTGCGGGAGCTTCTCGGACCGGGGTGTTTGGTTCAGACTTGACCACCTTACGTTTGGCGGGCGTGCTGTTGTCTATGGAGACGCACAACAAAGAATTTGAACTTCTGTTTCCAAAAAATGTCAAATAAGGAGCGACCACTCAGCTAAATATTTTATATTTGTTCTATCAGTTATATATCACTCAAAAATACAATCAACAGGTTTTGATCGGTCACTACAGGGGTCAGAGTTCAGCGCCGGTTGGCGGAAATGGAAAAAATGAAAAGGACACAAACACAAAATATCTAACTTGACATACAAAAAATGCATTTTTTGATCAATTGCCAAAAATAACTTGTCCTATTGTATTTGTCTTCATTGCAGCTTGTGTTTTGAAACGAAAAATTTAATGAAAACAAAGTGGGGGAAAAAAACTCAACAACCAAATTATTACTGATCAGCTCTATCAATCAATGTTTATTTATATAACCCTAAATCACAAGTATCTCAAAGGGCTGCACAAGCCACAACAACATCCTCAGGTCAGATCCTAAGCTGAGCTGAATGTTATTGTTCTAAAGGAGGGGTGTCAAACTTATTTTAGTTGGGAGCCACATGGAGGAAAATCTACTCCCAAGAGGGCCGGGCTGGTAAAATCACGGCACGATAACTTAAAAATAAAGACAACTTTAGATTGTTTTCTTTGTTTAAAAATAGAACAAGCACATTCTGAAAATGTACAAATCATAATGTTTTTTTTTTGTTTTTTTTTACAACTACAAGCTGCAGTAAATAGTATTTTATTTTTATTTGTCCTTATTTATACTTTCTGAATACATTATGTGATAATGTTCATCAGTCAACTCATTGGTGTTCATTTTCAATCTATCAAGATAAAAAAATAATATTAAAATCAAATTACAGATTGTTATTCGTGTAGTTTGCCCGAATTTTTGACTGGTGCACTTACATCATGTGGTTTATTTTTTTTTTTTACATATATAGCATCATCTACAAAGATAAAGAATTGCTACTCCGACATCTAGTGGACACATTTAGAACAGCAGTTTCTTTCATTAAAAATTTCGGCTAATTTTTATGCTTTGCAAACTCATCCCGCAGGCCGGATAAAACTTATTTTAAAGTTTTACTAATAAACATATTGATCAGCTGTATATGGAGATTAAATACAGTCCAAGTGTTGAAATGTTTGAATATTGGATTAATGCAATGGTACTCCATCTTCGTCTACTCAAACTAAAGGATGGGGTGGAGGGCATTTTAGTATGTTTTTGCACCTTTAAAACAGTACAGTATGATGGATAGATTTCTTTTTCATCCATCCATTTTTGTATAGAACTACAAAATGCAATTTTGGTAGACATTTTGTGTGAATGCGAAAGATTCAAAGCCAAACTGAAATGCTAACAGTTATGCTAGACAAGTAGCGTCAACAAAAAATATGAGCAAAAGGAGCTAAAAAAGGCTAGCATGCTATTAGCACTTCGCTAAAAATAGCTTGCTTGCAGTTAACGTTGGTCAAATACCAAAACATAAGACAGAGGTATATCTGCATACGGTAATTATTTTAAAAAAGCTAACATGCTAAAGCATACTAAGTGTAGCATACGTTAAGTACCAAAATATATTTAAAGCATACTAAGTGTAGCATACGTTAAGTACCAAAATATATTACTCTGCGATGTATACCTGTAAAATGTGTTAAAATAGTCAGCATGCTATTAGTACTACGCTAAAAATAACCCACTTGCAGTTATCGTTGGTAAAACACCAAAATAAATGACACAGAGGTATATCTGCAAAATTACTTAAAACAAAGCTAACATGCTAAAGCATCCTAAAATACTAACTGTAGCATACATGAAGTACCAAAATATATTAGTCTGCGATATATACCTGAAAAATGTGTTTAAAAAGTTAGCATGCTACAATAGCATACATTAAGCAGCAAAATATGACAATGGTATACCTATAAAATTTGATTAAAAAAATAAATAAAAAGCTAACAAGTAGCCTTTGGCAAGTAAAATGTTTGACGCTGAGGTGTATACCTGCAAATTTAGTACAAAAAAAAAGCTATCATGCTAATATTAGAATGATAACGATTGACGGGGCGTTAAATTAGCTACTAAGGCTACTCTTACAGCAAGCCGTCAAAAAGTACTTTCCTTGTGTGGAGACTTCAACATTGTGACCTCTTCAACCCTAATAAGCAAAAGTCTACGGACGACCTCATGGATACAATAAATAACATGAGTTTATGTCTTAAAATCACAAGTAGAGATGTCCAATAATATCGGGCTGACGAAATTATCAGGCGATAAATGCTTTAAAATTTAATATCGGAAACTATCGGTATCAGTTTCAAGGTTATCAGTTTCAAAAATTAAATTTATGACTTTTTAAAACGCTGCTGTGTACACGGACGTAGGGAGAAGTACAGAGCGCCAATAAACCTTAAAGGCACTGCCTTTACGTCCCGGCTCAGTCACACAATATCTATGACTTTTCACACACACAAGTGAAGGAAAGTATACTTGGTCAACAGCCATACAGGTCACACTGAGGGTGGCCGTATAAACAACTTTACTGTAACACTGTTACAAATATTTGCCACACTGTGAACCCACACCAAACAAGAATAACAAACACATTTTGGGAGAACATCTGCACCGTAACACAACATGAACACAACAGAACAAACACCCTTGCAGCACTAACTCTTCCGGGACGTTCCAATAAAATCCCCCCCAACCCCGCCCACCTCAACCTCCTCATGCTCTCTCAGGGAGAGCATGTTCCAAATTCCAAGCTGCTGGTTTGAGGCATGTTAAAAAAATAATGCACTTTGTGACTTCAATAATAAATATGGCAGTGCCATGTTGGCATTTTTTTCCATAACTTGAGTTGTTTATTTTGGAAAATCTTGTTACATCGTTTGATGCATCCAGCGGGGCATCACAACAAAATTAGGCATAATAATGTGTTAATTCCACGACTGTATATATCGGTATCGGTTGATATCGTAATCGGCAATTAAGAGTCCAATATCGGAATATCGGCAAAAAAGCCATTATCGGATATCTCGAATCACAAGTCCAGGCAGAATGAGTGAAGACGGTGCATGTAGAATGCACCATGCACAATGCTTATGACAGTCCATGGAAACAACTTAGAAAGAAGCAAAAGACAAACAATCAACCGTGAAAGACTAAACAATGCTTGCAACAAGATGAATACATGAAATAAAATATTTACAATACTAAGATCTGCGGAAGCAGAAAATAGGCACAAAACATCTAAGATCAAGCTAACCAGCATCTTAAGAACATGTAGGAAATCCTGTAAGTCAATCATTAGACAAGGATAAAATTAAAAATAATTAAAATGGCGCTTACTCCTCAGACGGAAACGTAAAAAAATGACAATATGAAGAAAGTAATTGAAAGCTTCAATAACTACTTTGTAAATATTGGACCAAAATATGTTTTTCTTCTAAAAGTTAGTGGGTGCGGCTTATATCCCGGTGCAGTCAATAGTCCGGAAATTATGGTAATTCCCACTATGTCTTAGATCATTAATAGAACTGGATAGTTATTTTTACCCTCTTATAGTCTGCAAATACCCGTATCAACAGCACATGCATTCATTATTACTACGTTAATATTAGATTAGAATAGAATGATTGTATTATCATGTCAGCACAATGAGATTATGACTATGCATATATTCCATGCATATTTGATCAAGTATATACTGTACATCAGATACTCAATGCCTTACCCAAGTACTTCTGCATTTTGTCGCTCTGTAAAATGGAACCTTGATTTACGAACGCCTCTATTTGCGGAATTTACGATCTACAAACTTTTGGATGGGCCCAAGTATGCCTCCGTGTGCGAAGCATGTCTCTGTGTATGAACGTTTCATTCAGCTCTGCCTGCCAGACAAAACTTTATTTATTTACTCATTTATTCTTCTGTTTGTGTTCCAGATCGAGTACAGGAGGTAAACAGAAATTGCTATAAAACAGAAAATGGGTAGGACTGAATAAGCTCTGCTTCTACCCACTTCTTTTCGGACAGGTTGTATTGAGAATGTGGAAATATGTAATGTATCATGTTATTTATTTTTTACAATTGCATGACACTTTGCGTTTCACACCTTAATTAATCCCAGCAATACCTATAAAAGACCACTAGATGTCAGCATTGCTCTGTAAACATTACAAGTCTATAACTCCGGAGTTAATCATATTAACTAACATGTTTCCAAGAGTACGACTCACTTGTCTTTTTGGGCGGGGCTCTTCCGTTCGCTGATGACAAGGAGGTGGGGGAGTTTCCGCCGCTGTCCCCTGGCGGCGAGCCCTTGTCCTCGCCGGACGGTCCCGCAGTCACTTTGAAGTCGCAGTTCTCTTTAGAGATTCGATACAAGTCCTGAAGCAAAGAGACCGTGTGTCAAAAATAAAATTTCCCGTTACAAGGCGCCGAGTCGTACCTTGAGCTGGTGCAGGTTGGTGGCGCTCTTCCAGTCCTTGTCGTCGCGGACACGAGTCATGCGGGGGAAGCGGATGGAGATGCCGTCGGCCGTGTGCATCTCCGATTTGGAGAACTCTGCGCCTGTTATCTCCCACACTGGCGCTTGCTGACACCACACAAAAACTGATCAGGAAAACACGCTGCTGCCTCGACTGGCAGACAACCACAATGCATCTCCCTCCCATGTCAAAAACTACATGCTTTGCTTTTCTTTTTTTCACATGTAGAAATCTTGCCTGTTACTCCAAACATTAAATATTTCACAAGTGTGCCAGATTAAACTCTGAAACAGATTAAATACCTCAACGCATATTAACTATGAAGGAATGTTTTTCTGCAACTCCTTGGAAGTCACAAAGAGTGCTTCCCCTTATGGGGACAGTAGGTAATTACAGTATAAAATGACTACATTCTGGCTGAGATCTACAATACCATCCATCCTTCCATTTTCTACCGTTTGTCCCTTTTTGGGGTTCGCGGGGGGTGCTGGAGCCTATCTCAGCTGCATTTGGGCCGAAGGCGGGGTACACCCTGGACAAGTCGCTACCTCATCACAGGGCCAACACAGATAGACAGACAACATTCACACTCACATTCACACACTAGGGCCAATTTAGTGTTGCCAATCAACCTATCCCCAGGTGCATGTCTTTGGAGGTGGGAGGTAGCCGGAGTACCCGAAGGGAACTTACGCAGTCATGGGGAAAAACATGCAAACTCCACACAGAAAGATCCGGAGCGAAGGATCAAACCCAGGACTACTTCGTAAGTGTTTTGCTCTCTTAAAAATATGAAAATAATATATAACATGTCATAGTTTAAAATTACTCAACAGCTTTTCTTTTTGGGGTGACGCCATGTAAATATTTACATTTTTACTTTACTTTTATTTAATATTTGTTGTATGTTCTAAATGTTGATTGAGACTCACCTCAGGGTTTCTAATAAGAAAATCCGGATAGTAGTTTTTCACAATTTTCAGCCAGCCAGGGATTTTACCAGGGTCCTAAAAAACCGAATCAGAAAATAAAAGGTAGTCAAAAAGGTTAATTCTGTTCTTATTCAAATGCTTTTTAAATTTGGTCTGGTGACCACACTGAAGAAGACTGCAGATGGCAGTGGAAACATGTCAGGTAAAAATTCCATCTAATAAACCGAAAATATGGTCTGATTACAAGAAAAATTTGAAAAGAAAATTGAAGAGAGAAGACGTTTTTGGTCTCGTATTCCGGGCAGGCCACCCTCTTTTGGCTGACCTTGCTGATTTTGATGACGTCCAGCTCTTTCTGGAGGCGAGCCAACATGGCGTCGTCGTAGCCTCCCGAGCACTTGGTGACCGTGCACCACTTTTTGGAGGCTGGGTCAAAGCAACCCATGAGAAAACTGGACATGATGCCCCCTGGTGATGAGAGATAAACATTCTACATTTAAAAAATCCATTAGCTCTGTTCAATACTTACCAGAAAATGTTCGATTATAAGCGTTATTAGAATCAGCATTTTTTTCCTTAAATTAGCCTAAAATGGCCAACAACTTTATTCTTGGTACAAATTTTTTTTCTTAAACAAACTACTGTAATCCTTTGTGATATTTCATATTTGGATTTGCTGGCGTTTCCATGTTGTATTCTCATATTAGTCTACCAGATGGCCCTACTTTTTCCCATTTAACGCATGCAACAACATTGCACACCTTTTTTTGTTTTCTGATTTAAAACCCACAAAAAAATCTGTTATATTTGTTTAAGGCAAAAATAGTTTGAAAAAGAATCCTATTTTTTAAAATGGTTTGGATAATATTTTAAATAATAAAGCTGTTATGCAAGCATACTGGTCTTAAAATGCTTAAAAGCTAAAAAAAAATAAATAAAAAAAAAATCATGTTAATTTCAAGCTCATACATTTCAAAGTATTGATACATTTAAAGTAACAAATTTAATATTTTGAATTTGTATGCCAGATTTTGGGAAAGGGGGCATTTTTGTTATCATTAATTGAGGATATGAGCTGAATTGACTGATATTTGTGTCATTGGCTTTGATGTGGTGCCTGATGATGTGGATTTGGGCAAGTGTGTTGGCGCTGGTGTAGGAGCAATAAAATCATAATTAATACACTTCCCAGCCAGCTCGGTGAGATGATGAAGTGCGCGGCGCGCCAACTTCCTGGGAGTTTAAATGCAGCACTAAAGCTGTCAGGAGGCAAAATGACGTAAAGTTTTACGGCGGGAAAACGACTCTGCAGCATTTGCACTAATGAAGAAGCGGAAGAAGAAATAATTTGGCTTCTCAAACACACACACTCACGCACCATTGGAGCCTTTGCCGTAGAAAGCCCCCAGAACCACCAGGTCTGCTGTGTCGGCCATGGCTCCCTCATTCAAGTAGTCCTTCTTAACCTTCAGCCAGTGGCGCTTGCCTGGTTCATAAGAGCCCTGACAGAAACACACTTCATCAACAACACTTCAACACTTTCTACAAGTCTACACTGACCTTCACGTCTTTAAGCACCAGGCCTTCAAGACCTTCTCTGATGACTCGAGTGATCATGTCAGCAAGGTCTCCAGCCCGCTGTAACACGCACACACACACGCGTGTGTAAGTCTAGCCCAACAGTTTATAGTAAAAAGAGTCATCGTGATCGGACTTACTGTGACGTGCTTCATCTCAGAGAAGAGGATTCGGTTGGGCACCACCACCATGTTGTCGTGCAGGAACTTCCTGCGTTCAGACAGCGGCCTAAACACAATAACACACTTTAACACTCCAGTAGGACAACATCGTACACCTAAATAGTTGATGCAACTTTTTCACTAATATTGAAGTATTGTTCCATAGCAATACTGATCCGATACAATAAGAATCATAAATACTTGTATTATTTTGTTGTGTTTAAAGTTAGAAAAGGGTTGGTCAAGTAGTCAAGCGGAGGACAATGGTAGGCATGAAAAACCTTACTTATCTATTATTAACTAGGAATGTAATAGTATCAAATCTCACGGTATGATATTGTGGTATATGTACCCAAAAAAAATAACAAAAAAAGAAACTGATTTTTGGCCTCCAATAAATGATTCTGATTCCTTAAAATATATTTTTTTATGAATGACAAAAGGAAAAAAAAATATTCGAATTTCAATATTATATTAACTAAAATATATATTCAACAATATAAAATTGTTAAGACTCTTTTTTTGGCGACTTAAAATAATATGTAAACATTCATACAATCTACTTCAGTTAATATATTTAAAAATAAGATTTTTTGAAATTACTCACTTAAAATAATATTGAAATTATTCTAAAATTGTAACAATAGAAAATTTAGACAGTTTAACCTACTAAAAAAAAATTAAAAAAAAAAAAAGATTATACGAAATAAAATCTAGGTAATTTGTGTAGGACACATTTTTGGCATATATTAAAACTTTAATTAAAATAAATACATTAAATGTATAGAAATTTAAGGCAAAAAACAGATTACTAGTATCCATTGATATAAAACTTTTCATTTTAACACCAGAAAAAGATTGTAATCTATTACAAACCTATTTGCTTCTTTTGGAACCTTACATTTCAAAAATACATAGTTAATCTACATAAAAAAATTATCAATATTATTGTAGCCAGTTCTTCACCATACGTGGCTAGAATATGTTAATTGAGTGTATTTTACACCGTATTACCTCTCCATTAGACTGGTGCCATTGAAGTAGATGCAGTCAAAAACAAAAAGGCACACGTTGGCATCTTGAAAGGCAGCTTTCTAAAAGACACATAGGACATTAGGTTTTACCACCATGACTTTGGAGTGATCCCAAAGATGCTAATTTGACACACATTCAGTGTACTCTGATACCTTGTGCACGCCCAAAGTCCCAAAGGGCAGCGGCTTGCTGGTGTTGGTGTCGATGAGCAGCACCTCGGCGTCCAAAATCATACTGTGGCCGCCGGGAAACGCCTGAGGGATGTACTCTTTGAAGTGGGCCACCTGGAATGCAGATTGGAAACTTTTAATTGAACCCATGTCGAACTGTATTTAGTAGTGGCTTGCCAATATGGGGATTTGATGTCCCGCAGCACCCTCTAGTGGTGAGAATGAGCTAAGGACAATGTGAATCCTGCAGTGTTTATGTCTGCATGCTGTGAGAACAAATGTTGATACACCATGGTGGCATGTGTCTCCGTTTCCTGCTGTGACAATCACTTGGGGGCTGCTAATCGTACAAGAGCATCACATGCATCATGTGTTTGTGTGTGTTGTTGTTGAGTACTGACTTTGTGCGGCAACACAGGCTTGAGGCTGCGGCTAAAGTAGCTGAAGTTGTCGCCGTTCTTGTGGACCTGCACACGCTCGCCGTCATACTTGATCTCCGAATACATGCCATTGGGGCATTTCTTCATGGCGTACTCGATTGACTTGCACGCCTCTGCCTGGGAATCAAAAAAAAAAAAAGACAAAGTCACAAAACCAAGAGAACATTTAGCTGTCAACGAGGGTTATTATGTTGCCGTTCTTTTATTTTATGACGTTGAAGCAATATTGGAAATCTATGTGTAATCTAGTCCTTTTTGCACTCTGTAAAAGGCATAAAGTTGGCCCGGAGGCTAACGTGAATTATGTTTGTGAGTCCACAGATGTGTTTTAAAAGTAATGTGTGAATCAATACATGTTTTGTAAATGCCTTCTTTGGCCCTCAGGCTATGTTTATAGTTGGAATATGCAACTTAAAATCATCAATCTGAAAAAGATTCTAAGCAACAATAGTTGAACAGGGCATCATGTATTAAGTGTGTAGAGGCACAAAAACCTGGCGTACGCCCTGTTTCACAGCAGAGCTGAGCTGTATCAAGAGTGAACAGAGCATAAATGCGGGGTGCTTCATGCCAACTTCATGTTTCACGTATGTAACATTTGTACATGTTGTGGATACTTTAGCGACACACAGTCATAGTCATTTTTCGCCAATGTATTTAATGCTCCGTATTCATATTATAATTTGTGAGAACTTCTATGAATTTAACTAGGCGATCATTTTGCCACCTATTGCTGTCACAATGTGTTCCTGGGCTCCCAGCACATCTTGGACAGCAGACGCTGAGGGTTGCGGCATAAATGGCACTGGAAACGGAGGGGGAACGGCACGACTTTGTGTCACGTGGTTGCTACTGCAAGTAGCTTTCCTGTGTTATAATACATTGAGTAATCAAAAAAGAGTCAAAGTCATTTGAATCCTTTTTGATAGTGCTGGCTTGTTAATATTTAAAATATTTCAAACCAAATATTACATAATTTTTAGATGAAACTCTAATCTGGCTGTGAGCAGGCTACTGTATAACACAGTGGTTCTCAAATGGGGGTACACGTACCCCTGGGGGTACTTGAAGGTATGCTAAGGGGTACGTGAGATTTTTTTTTTAAATATTCTAAAAATAGCAACAATTACAAAAACCTTTATAAATATTTTTTTCCTGAATAATAGTTCAACAAAATATGAATGTAAGTTCATAAACTGTGAAAAGAAATGCAACAATGCAATATTCAGTGTTGACATCTCGATTTTTTCTGGACATGTTCCATAAATATTGATGTTAAAGATTTCTTTTTTTGTGAAGAAATGTTTAGAATCAAGTTCATGAATCCAGATGGATCTCTATTACAATCCCCAAAGAGGGAACTTTAAGTTGATGATTACATCTATGTGTAGAAATCTTTTTTTATAATTGAACCACTTGTTTATTTTTCAACAAGTTTTTAGGTATTTTTATATCTTTTTTTCCAAATAGTTCAAGAAAGACCACTACAAATAAGCAATATTTTGCGCTGTTATACAATTTAATAAATCAGAAACTGATGATATAAAGCTGTATTTTACTTCTTTATCTTTTTTTTCAACCAATAATGCTTTGCTCTGATTAGGGGGTACTTGAATTAAATAAAAATTCACAGGGGGTACATCACAGAAAAAAGGTTGAGAACCACTGGTATAACACATTGTGTTGTCACTCACCTCATATAAAAGTATTACTTATCATTGCAGCGACTATCTTTTCAAACGAGGTTCAGTAGGGCTGCACAATTAATACCTTTTATTCGTGATCACGATATTGGCAGCTACGATTAAATGAGGGTGATCGTCAGGGATAATATTTAAAAAACAGGCTGAGCTACATTTCAAAATTAACTCGTTCACAAGTCAGCCAACCACCAGGGAGGCAACCAATAGACAGTGCACTCATGTGAGAGCGAGTAAGAATGAGTGTGAGGTGAGAAGTTAAAGGTAGATCAGCCAGGAGCTCCCAAAAATATTAGGAAAAATATATACCGTATTTTTCGGACTATAAGTCGCAGTTTTTTTCATAGTTCGGCCGGGGGTGCAACATATACTCCGGGGCGACTTGTGTGTGAAATTATTAACACATTACCATAAATATCAAATAATATTTTTTATCTCATTCGCTGAAGAGACCAAGAAAATGTCAGCAATCGTCACACACACTTCAACCAATAAGGATTTGGCGGGGGAGGGTCATGGCAGAAGTGCATTGTGGGTCATGGAATGCTACATGCTACTGCCGTAGCTATTAGAATGGATAATTTCATCGTTGGCGGTAACTTATAAAAACTGATAAGGGCTGAACAAAAATGGCACCGAAAAGGAGATCACGTACTGCAGATTACAAGCTGGACATAGTGAAATATGCAGCAGAAAACGATAAGAGGAAGCGGCGCATACCTTTGGAGTTGACAGAGTTGTTTAGAAGCGACATCGAGGAAGAAGATTTTATCGGATTTATCGATTAGGAGTGACAGATTGTTTGGTAAACGTATAGCATGTTCTATATGTAATAGTTATTTGAATGACTCTTACCATAATATGTTACGTTAACATACCAGGCACGTTCTCCGTTGGTTATTTATGCATCATATAACGTACACTTATTGAGCCTGTTGTTCACTATTCTTTATTTATTTTAAATAGCCTTTCAAATGTCTATTTTTGGTGTTGGATTTTATCAAATAAATTTCCCCCAGAATTGCGACATATATATGTTTTTTTTCGTTCTTTATTATGCATTTTCGGCCGGTGTGACGTATACTCCAGAGCAATTTATAATCCGAAAAATACGGTACATTATTACAACGGTCCTCACGCAGAGTTACCCACAGGGAACCACAGGCACACATTTTAACCCCGGAACATGACCGCACGCCTCGCTATTCTTGAGGCACTCCCGCTTGTTTTGTGAAAACCGGAAATGCTCCTGTGCGGATGAACCAACAACAAATGGCACAAGTTCCAGGGCAAAGCTGCAATGATGCGCACATCCAAGCAAATTATTGATTTGCAGAGATACGTTAAGCATTAACAAAACTTCCTTCTTTCCTCAACCGCCATTTTTTGTCCGCACTTTAAAGCTGGTTGCTAACACAGTAAGTTGCCGCTACCGGCGAAAAACCCCAAAGAACAGCTACAAAAGCAGGGGTGCCCAAATTACAGATAACCGTACCATATACATCTACAGCTCAAAGACACGCCAAAATAACGGCTGTAATAATGTTTTGTTAGGCCAAAGACATACGTCCTATATATACTGTGAGAAGTACAACGAATGTGTTCCTTTGTATGTGACTTTGGTGCTTAATGTTATTTTTTCACTTGTTTGCACTTTATAATCGCACCATGCAATGGCACATTTATTTTGGTTAGCACTGTGTCTTTTGTACATTTTTTTCTATTAATAATAAATAATTTTTATAGTTTCATTTTAAAATAAAAGCCAAGATCACAAACGGTTTGTTGAAAATATAAAGTGCAATAACATGTACTAATTAACTGTAAATAATCGTGAATTCAATATTGATAAAAAATAATTGTGATTGTTATTTTGGCCATAATCCTGCAGCCCTAGATTTTAGCACTACTTGATTTCCGGTCCTCTCAGCTGTTTCAGCCATCACATCTATCTTCTTCTTCAACTTCTTCCTTATATCCAACTATTTATTTTCAATTTCAGCCTGTGTGCGGTTGTCGTACACTTTATCCCACTCAAACTTTTTTTGTTCACTTGAAATCACAGAAAGAAGCTCCTCCTACTCCTTGGGGGTGAATTGTGATTGGGCAAAAGGTGGAATCTCGGGCACATGGTAAATTTCATTTTGATTTGCCCATTTATAAGGGGGCATAGCCTGGGCGTGCCCAGCCAGGCCAACATGTGCAGTCAATACCACCTTGATGGGGATGTAGTGTGCTTGGATTAATGCGTGCAGACACTTTATTACATCAGAGGTTTTTTTGCGTACGCAGTTCTATAGATTTGAGCTTATACCAATTTTAGTAAGAAATACACACAGCTCTCAATAAATGAGGCCCGGGGGCTGTTGGCTTATCGTAGTGGTGACTAAGGGTGCTGCCGCAAAGTGGACTAAGCCATCATTAGCGCAATTATGTTGTTGTTAGCGGGACTCACCAACATGGGCTGAACCGGGGTCATGAGCGACGCCTCTATGGTCAACAGTTTCCTCGGTCCCGACCCGTTGGACGCCTCCTGCTGATTTCTCAGTACCCGCTCGATCACGTCACCCAAATTTCGGGAGGCCTTGAAGGCATCGTAGGCGTTCGGGTCGACGGCGTCCAGCCTGACAAAAATGACAGGCGAGCATGAAAATTAAGATTTTTATTTTTCAGTGTTAATGTGTGAAAGGAGACACTTACACGTGTTTTGCTCCTGAGTTCATCTTCAGGTCGTGCTTGATGAGACGTATGATGCATTTGAGGTCGTTGCTGGTGCATCTGTGATGGAAGAGGTTTCATTGTTAGTTGTGTTCTGGTAAAAACCGATGTAGGCTGGCTTCATACGTTTTGTGCCGCTAATAGTCCTGCAGGCGGCGCCCATACCCATTAATCAACAAGTAACGAGGTAGTGATTGGATTACTTTTTGGCGACATCCTCCAGCTCGCTCTGTTGCTCGTCCTCCTTGGTGAGCTGGGCGAGGCGGGTCAGCGACGCATCTACTTCCTGGAGGGTCAGGAGGCTCTTAGCCGACGGCGGAAATGCTTTGCTCTCGTCGAAGAACATCCGTACCGTTTCTGACACATCACCCTTAGAAAAAAAGTAGCAAAAAACTGCACATGTTTGTTTTTAGGCATCATTTCTGCCATGCTAAACAGAATGTAAATTTAAATGAAAAGTAAGCTAGAGATGCTCACAGACATAAAACATTTTTTTTACACACATTAGCAATACTCTGAATGCGCTTGTCTCAGCATTCACATGATTTTTGTTGTACAATAGCAAAAGTGTGAATGGTCGTTTCTCATCATTAACGCTTAGGTTATTATACAATAAACAGTGTGTATGTTGACCAATGCGAAAATACAGTCTGGCTCCGTTTTTACTGCACACCAAATCTGACTTTTTTGCCCTCAAGTGACACAGATTGATTTTTTTTGCCATTTTAAACGCTCCAAAGTACTTCAGATCTGATCTTTCCGCATCAGATTCAGGCCACATCGGGAGATAGTCCAAATCCGATTGGAATCTGATCTTTTCAATTGTGACTTCAGTCTAAACGCAATGCAACACGAATGTGACCCTTATGTGACTTTTTTGTCAGCCTTGGGCAAGCTATGTTATTTGTGTGCGCAGGGAAAAATACAGCCTGCCAGCAGATGTGGATACTTTATCACAACATCCAGTTTCGGTGAGCAAAGTCTGTATTGGACAGCAGGGTTTTTTGTGCATCACTAGTCAATAGTGCACAAATAATGGCTATATGTAATATATGAATATATATTTTGATTCAGAAGAAATAACGATTGTTGAAGAACCGGAAAAGATGCAGTGGCACATTTGTTTACATGCGAGTTGAAAAATAAAGCTATCGTTGTAGCAACTTTTTAATCTAATTTATGAAAATTCAGTCAACTTCCTTTGTTTTCACTTTATTGAACTGCACATTCAAGTGAGGTTGAGGCCACATTTTGGGCCTGTGCGCATTTACACTGCTGTCTGATAAAGGTCACATTTTACTTGCAATGTAAACAGTTGGCTAGAAAAAAAAATCTGATATAAAAAAATCTGATTTGGTCCACTGTGACCTACAGTGGACCAACAGTGAGAAACTGAGAATGCTCGTCTCTTAGCATTCACACTATTTTTATTGTATAGCAGGTGTGAATGCTGTGAGACAAAAATTCATAATTTTGCTATGAAACAATATGTGAAAATTGAGAGGTGCTAAAAGATAGGGTTGTGTTCAAATAGTCAAATATCCAAACTTTTGCTACCTATTGGTTCCTGTTTTTGTGTATTTGAGATCTGCATTATGCAAATGCAAAATCAAAAAATGAAAGCATGGTGGAGGTATTCATGCTTCCTCCAAACATACTGCTTGGGATTTGCACAACTTGATGTTTTTCCCAACCATTGAAGTCAGCGAATATCTCCATACATGGTATAGTTTTACCCAAAGTGCTTTGTGCGTGTCCGCCATTGTAGTCAAAAATTCCTTTTTATCGCTATCCTCTTGTTGTGGGGCAGACTGGCTTGTAGATGGACATGCATCTTCCGCTTTTGCCATTTCTATAGTTCTCATTCATATTTGACAGTAAATTCCACATGGCTATTGGGAGAAGAGGCTATAAAAGTGGAGTCACATAAATAATACCACCCACAAAACTGAAGAGAGGGTCGAACATAATCTATGCACAATTTTGACCAAATAACCACCATTACATGTTATGTAGACTACAAGGAAATTTTTAAATGTAGAAAAAAAATCATATGACACCCATAAAAAATTGCCATATATTCGACAGATCATCGACGACAGACAGAATCTCATCAGATTTGACCATGAAAATCTTAAACCGAAAACAAACCTAACAGAAATATTTTCAAGACACATTAGCAATAGTGTGAATACCCATATCTCAGCATTCACACAATTGTATTAGTATAGCAAGTGTTACTGCTAAACGACAAAAAAAAATCACACTTTTGCTACTATACAACAAAATGTGTCAAAAGTGAGAGATGCTAAAATACATTATTTTTACACACATCAGGAATAGTGTGAAGGCCTATGTCTTAGCATTCATGCAGTAAATGAGGAGCAATAGAAACAGTGCGAATGCACAGGAGCAGCTTATTGCACAAGAGTGGCGTTTTGGGAGGACCAACCTTCTCCAGGTCGCGAACCATGTCGTCCTGGTTGCATCTGAAGATGCGACTGAAGAGTTTGACGATCTGCTTGTCGTTAAGGTTGTAGACACTTTTGACGACACCGGGCAGCAGCAGCTTCACCGTCAGGTACAGATTTCCATGGAACTTATCTACAATTGCACATAGCGAATAGAAACTATTCACTTTGGATTCAATCTTTTTTTAAATTACTTGTAAGTTTTAGCCGTGCAAACCTCCGCCCGTGCCCTTCCGGAGGAACTTCTCGATGATCTGTGTCTTGACGTTGTAGCTGTTGTTCTCAGCCACCGTGGCACACAGCTTCCGGAACTCTCGAAGGAGGCAGTCCTTGTGCTTGGGATCGCACAGCTGCGCGGCCAAGGTGCTGCCTTGGCTGGCTTTGGCAGGCGGGGAAGAGAATGAGGAAGGGGAGGAAGTGGAGGACGACGGCCCACTTGAAGTGCCCGCCTTTGCAGCTGCATAGGACATGCGAGGTATTACGCTATTCAGAATGGACTTTTGTCGTCTTTCGCGAGTTAGAAGTGTCTTACCGGTGAAGCCTGAAAACTTTCGCGGTGCGTTTGCTGAGGGATCTGCCAGGGGAGGGGACTGGAGCGTGCCCGACGTGTTTAACTTGGCCTGCACCTTCTTTTTTGGCGTGGAGTTGACTTTAGCCATCAACTCTGCGATACATGAACAAGAGAAACTTTAAAAAAATGCATGTTATTGGATGAGAAGGTGTCTCCAAACTTTTGACAGCACAATAATAAATACAAGAAACCTCTAAAATGTGCATAATTTGGACTTTGACCTAAAATAAATACGCCTTGAATGTCCAGTCTTAGTTTACAGCTAGAAATTGACATGATTAGTTTTTTTCCAACCACTGGAACGGAGAAAGTGATCAAGTGTGAAGGACAGAACTGGAGAAAGAAATCATCAAAATCCTGACAGACTGTGTAGCCGATTTTGCGAGGCAGTGAGTGTAGCCCCATACAAAAGCCAGCGATAACGCAATCGAAATATCTTTAAACAGCGGACATTTATGCATGAAAATATAGATAAAATGCTGATGTGACAGAAAAGCAGCTCAAAGATACCGTGGTAGTCTGTTCTCCAAGGTAAATGCTGGATAGGGCTGCGAATCTTTGGGTCTCCCACGATTCGATTCAATATCGATTCTTGGGGTCGCAATTTGTTTAAATATCGATTTTTTCGATTCAACGCAATTCTCGATTAAAAAACGATATTTTTCCGATTCAAAACGATTCTGTATTCATTCAATACATAGAATTTCAGCAGGATCTAACCCAGTCTGCTGACATGCTAGCATAGTATATATTTTTTGAAAAAGCTTTTATAATTATAAAGGACGATGTTTAATCAACTGATTGCAATAACGTAAATTTATTTTAACTATTAAACAAAAAATATGCCTTATTTTATCTTTGTGAAAACAAATTGACACAGTGTGTTGTCAAGCTTATGAGATGCGATGCAAGTGTAAGCCACTGTGACACTATTGTTTGTTTTTTTTTATAAATGTCTAATGATAATGTAAATGAGGGATTTTTAATCACTGCAATGCTGAAATTATAACTAATATTGATACTGTTGTTGGTAATATTCATTTTTGTTTCACTACTTTTGGTTTGTTCTGTGTCGTGTTTGTGTCTTCTCTCAATTGCTCTGTTTATTGCAGCTCTGAGTGTTGCTGGGTTAGGTTCGGTTTTGGAATTGGATTGCATTGTTATGGTATTGCTGTGTAGTGGTTTGTTGGATTGATAAAAAAAAAGAAAAAAAAACTATTTAAAAAAAAAAAAAAAGAGAATCTATTCTGAATCGCACAACGTATTCGATTCGATTCGTATTTCCCACCCCCCTAATGCTGGACATAATTACATTCGTAAAACTATTGTAGTTTCTACTACATTATATTGTACATTTTTTCAACAATATTTCATAACCAAAAATGTGTTTTTCTTTTTAAAAGGTAATTCACATGCTAAAATTCTGTTGTCTTTTGACTGATTTCAATTTCAATTGGCGGCATTGATTTGAGTTACAAAATCAATCATAGATGGAATTAAGCTTGTAAATGTATTTCCAAGTTAACGTGTTTTGTACCCGAGACATGTTTATTGATGAGTTCCTTGTCCTCATCCTGCAGCTCCTCCCAGCCTTCCAGATCGGTGATGTCCTCGATCTTCTTGGTGGTGGCCCGGGCACGCTCCAGCTTCTCGAACATGCACTTGACGTGGTACCACTCCTTCATCTCGCCCGCCGACTCGCTGAAAGGGTTGGGCACGATCTTGCCGATGCGCGTGATGCCCTTGCCGATCTTCTCCTTGCACTTCTTGCATCCCGCCGTGCCGCGCTTGGCGTACTCTACCAGGAAGCGCTGGTCAGACATGGCGGGCTGGGGGAGGCTCCGACGTGGGAAAAGCGGGTCGTTACGCAAGGGCAGCGGCGAGAAGAGATGGTGGACTTTCCGGGAGTGAGCAGACGGGGGTTTGAAATACGAAGAGGCTCTGAAGAGATGAGCGGTGAGGGGTCGTAGGTTGAAAGTCTTTTTTGCTAATATGATGAGCGACCGCTGCATCAGCAAGTCAAATTACAACCTAAAGAGGGGAGAATTGCATGAATGCTTATAAAATACCAAACATGGAGCAAGTACAAACCCCGTTTCTGTATGAGTTGGGAAATTGTGTTAGATGTTAATATAAACGGAATACTATGATTTGCAAATTATTTTCAACGCATATTCAGTTGAATATGCTACAAAGACAACATCTTTGATGTTCAAACTAATAAACATTTTTTTTTTGCAAATAATCATTAACTTTAGAATTTGATGCCAGCAACACGTGACAAAGAAGTTGGGAAAGGTGGCAATAAATACTGATAAAGTTGAGGGATGTTCATCAAACACTTATTTGGAACATCCCACAGGTGTGCAGGCTGCTTGGGAACAGGTGGGTGCCATGATTGGGTATAAAAGCAGCTTCCGTGAAATGCTCAGTAATTCACAAACAAGGATGGGGCGAGGGTCACGAATTTGTAAGCAAATTGTCGAGATGTTTTAGAACAACATTTCTCAACAAGCTATTGCAAGGAATTTAGGGATTTTACCATCTACAGTCCGTAAAATCATCAAAAGGTTCAGAGAATCTGGAGAAATCACTGCACGTAAGCGATGATATTACGGACCTTTGATCCCTCAGGTGGTACTGCATCAAAAACCGATATCAGTGTGTAATGGATATCACCACATGGGCTCAGGAACACTTCATAAAACCACCGTCGGTAACTACAGTTGGTTGCTACATCTGTAAGTGCAAGTTAAAACTCTACCATGCAAAGCAAAACCCATTTATCAACAACACCAAGGAAGGCCGCCGGCTTCGCTGGGCCTGAGCTCACCTAAGATTGAATGATGCAGAGTGGAAAAGTGTTCTGTGGTCTGACGAGTCCACATTTCAAATTATATTTGGAAACTGAGGACGTGGTGTCCTCTGGAACAAATAGGAAAATAACCATCCGGATTGTTATAGGCGCAAAGTTTAAAAGCCAGCTGTGTGATGGTATGGTGGTGTATTAGTGCCCAAGGCATGGGTAACTTACACATCTGTGAAGGCACCATTAAAGCTGAACGGTCCATACAGGTTTTGGAGCAACATATGTTGTCATCCAAGCAACGTTATCATGAACACCCCTGCTTATTTCAGCAAGACAATGCCTAGCCACGTGTTACAACAGCGTGGTTTCGTAGTAAAAGAGTGCGGGTACTTTCCTGGCCCGCCTGCAGTCCAGAAGTGCTCCCATCGAAAATGTGTGGCGCATTATGAAGCGTAAATTACGACAGCAGAGACCCCGGACTGTTGAACGGCTAAAGCTCTACAAAAAACAAGAATGGGAAAGAACTCCACTTTTAAAGCTTCAACAATTAGTTTACTCAGTTCCCAAACGTTTATTGAGTGTTATTAAAAGAAAAGGTGATGTAACAGTGGTGAACATGCCCTTTCCCAACTACTTAGGCGCATGTTGCAGCCATGAAATTCTAAGTTAATTATTATTTGCAAAAAATATATATATAAAGTTTATGAGTTTGAACATCAAATATCTTGTCTTTGTAGCATATTCAACTAAATATGGGTTGAAAAGGATTTGCAAATCATTGCATTCTGTTTATATTTACATCTAACACAATTTCCCAACTCATATGGAAACGGGGTTTGTATACAACATTAAGAAGGAAACTTGCAAAATATATAGTGAATATACGACGTGCCTAAACTACCTTGCTGGGGCACACAAGAGTTGTTAGGAAGACCTTTTTTTTAATTATGTGCTTGCCTTATTTACACAAGTGAATGAATATTGTGGCTATATTGTGAAGGGGTATTCAATGTTTCAAATTTCTCCAATATCTCAATTGTTGAGTCATCAGGACAACGTATGTTAGCAGCTAAAAGTATACAAACATAATCTTTAAAAAAAAACTAAGCCATTTTAAAGCGATGTGTAAATATGACTACACATCGGCTAAAATTAAGCTAACAGGTCGGCGAGTATTGTTGCCTCTACACACGCTCACTCACTACAATACAATAAAACACAACTAGAACCACATCCTACACACACATCGACCATATTTAGGAGTTTAATTGACGTTTATGGACAAGTTTGGCCACTGTACCTTGAAAACGTTTGGCAAAATGCAGCTTCGCTTAAACCGTGGCTTCGTGTCATTGTTGCAACGACGTCAAGTCAGCATTAATTGGACAGTCGCGGTATGGTCACTTCCGGTTTGAAAAAACGTCGAAGTGGCCGCTGTGGCTTGTTAAAAACTTGTAATTATCAGCAGCTGGGTATTGCTGGTATGCTAGATTCATAATCATGTATTTTAAACCAGACAGACCGCGTAAAGCCTGACTAAGTGTTCACTACACTTGTTTTATTATGACGTGTACACCATTTACATCCGGTACAACTTCAACATAATATGCCTCTTTTTTAAAGGGCGGGCGGCGGCTTGTTGGCGCATGTCTGTTTCGATCACCCGCTCGCATAAGCGACTACGGCAGCCATATTGAAGCGGTACACTCAGCCACATAGCACATAGCATGCATGTTAGAAGTTGGTTTTAAAGGCCTACTGAAATGAGATTCTCTTATTTAAACGGGGATAGCCGGTCCATTCTATGTGTCATACTTGATCATTTTGCAATATTGCCATATTTTGCTGAAAGGATTTAGTAGAGAACATCGACAATAAAGTTTGCAACTTTTGGTCGCTAATAAAAAGAAGCCTTGCCTGTACCGGAAGTAGCAAACGATGCGCGCGTGACGTCACGGGTTGTGGGGCTCCTCACATCCTCACATTTTTTACAATCATGGCCACCAGCAGCGGGAGCGATTCGGACCGAGAAAGCGACGATTTCCCCATTAATTTGAGTGAGGATGAAAGATTTGTGGATTAGGATAGTGAGAGTGAAGGACTAGAAGAAAAAAAAGGCGAGGGCAATGGGAGCGATTCAGATGTTATTAGACACATTTACTAGGATAATTCTGGAAAACCCCTTATCTGCTTATTGTGTCACTAGTGTTTTAGTGAAATTATATGGTACCTAAAAGTCGGAAGGGTGTGGTGACCGCCAGTGTCTCTGGTGGGAGGAGGTAAGAGAGTCCGCAGCTGCAGGAGGACGCAAGCTCCGCTCATTTCTACGGTAAGAGCCGACTTATTACCACAATTTTCTCACCGGAACCTCCCGATTGACATGTGGTCAGGAACCATGTTCGGTTAACCGCTCTGTTCCATAGTGAAGCTTCACCTTCGGGAATGTAAACAAGGAAACACCGGCTGCTAAAGGCAGCTGCAATACACCGCTTCCCACCTACATCTTTCTTCTTTGACTTCTCCATTATTAATTGAATAAATTGCAAAAGATTCAGCAACACAGATGTCCAGAATACTGTGTAGTTATGCGATTAAAGCAGATGACTTTTAGCAGTGACCGATGCTGGAAGAACATGTCCGTTACAAGCGGTGACGTCACGCGCACGCGTCATCATACGTGTCATCATTCCGCAACGTTTTCAACAGGATACTTCGCGGGAAATTTAAAATTGCAATTTAGTAAACTAAACCGGCCGTATTGGCATGTTAAGATTTGTTAAGATTTCATCATTGATATATATTAAAAAGGGGTAGAAAAGCGCTATACAAGTACAACCCATTTACCATTCACCATATAAACTATCAGACTGCGCGTTTGGTAGAAGGGGGTTTCGGTAGGCCTTTAAGTGGGAATGTTTCAGAGAAAAACAAAATGTTGTTATTAATTTTGTCGAATGCATTTAACTTTAAATATCAGGATTACAGTTAAGTTTCTTTCTTGAGGAAATCCTTCAGCAAAAAAACGCTTGTGTCATTCTCGCATGACAATTGCTTCCTCAGCGCCCTGTTCTCCTCCTCCAAAGTTAGGTTTTTCTGCAATATTTTGGAGTTTTTCTCAAGCACTTCTAAGTACTGCGTCAGGGCAATTTCCGCCGCGTCCCACAGTCGGAGTTTTTCCTCCGGGATGACGCGGACCATATCCTCCCAGAAGGCTTTATCGGCATCTGCGTCCCAGTCCAAGTGATGGCGTAGCGTCGAGTTCTTTATGCAGTGCACGCGGTAACTGACGAAGCTCAGGAAAGCGGGAAGAACGTTGTTGGGCTGAATGAGTTCGGAGGTCACGCTGGCCGGGTTTCCATCTGCCTGGTCTGCCCGCTCCTTGTGCTGCTCCTCGTACTTGAGGAGGAATGACACCAGCCTGTTGAGGTCGTCAGCGTAAAAGTCGAAAGCGTTGAGGAGGGCCAGCATCTTCTCCGCTGTCCGGTGGTCGGTCTCCAGCAAATTCAGGTTGTCGCTGGTGTCGATGAGGAAGCTCAGCTCGTTGCACAGCAACTCCAGCAGCGCCGTCATCGTCTTGGCGTCCACCTCGGCGACGCTCTCGGCGTACACCTGCGCCGCCATTTCAAACTCATCCTGCGGCTGGATGGGGTAGCAGCGCTCCATGACGGCCTCGGGCCTCTCCCACGTTATGCCCAGGTGCATACAAAGGTGTGAGTCGGCGGCAAGGGCGCTCTCCGCCAGCAGCTTCACCTCAGAAACGAGCATCTGCGACATCTCCACAAAGGTCTGTGCGTCGCTGAGCGCGAAGTGCTTGATTTTCTTCTGGATGCGCTTGTGCTGCTCCATGCTGCTCCTGATGTCCTCCAGCAGGTGCTGCTCTCGTCTTTGGAAGGTGTCCTCCTCGGTGGAGATCATCTTCATGATGTCGCTCAGCTGCACTTTCAGGGTGTTGACGCGCTTCCTCAGGAGGTAAATGACTTCAGGTTTTTCGTCGCAGCTGAGCTTCCTGGCATCCAGCACGGCCCGTTTGCCCTTGATCTCCTCCTGCTCCCTTTCCAGCTCGGTCAGCTTCATGTCGATGGCCCGCTTGGCCGTGGTGCACTCGTTCTGCGCCAGCTCCAGCTTGGGCATGGCGTTCTCGTACTCGTCCATGGTCGCCTTCCTCTCCGTCAGCCACTCTTGAGCTTTGGCCCGCAGCTCCTTCTGGTAGCTGTCCCACTCGCTCAGGCTCTGCGTCAGAAAGACGTCATGCGGGCTTTCGATGTGGCCCAGCTCCTTGTTGTCCTTGGTCATGCGCCTCACTTGGTTCATGCGATCTATCATCACGTCCAGCGCTTCTGTCTGCTTCCTGAGGTCGATGGAGTGGCGCTCACTTCCGTCCTCCCACTCTCTCTGCAGATCCGCTATGAGCTTCATCTTGTATTCCATCAGTTCTGAACAAAAGGTCTCCTGCCTGTTCAGAGCTTCCAGAAGATCCGGTAGGTTGGTTTTCTTCTCGGTCGAACGCCACCCTTCATTAATTTCCTCCAGTTTCTCCGTGCTGAACACCCTGGAGTTTTCTATTCGCTCCAGCCGCAGCCGGATAACTTCCTCAGACTTGGTCAGTCGCAACGATTGCTTGGCGTCGGCCGCCGTCTGGAGGTCGGTGAGGAAAGCCAAGAGGTCTCGGTGCAAGTGGATGACTCTCTTGGCCGTCATCGCATCTTCGGCGGCGTCTGCTTTGGGCTCCTCGTGGGCCGTGGCACCCTCCTGATTCTGCATATTTGATCAACTTAGAAACAAATTTGAAACCAGATCCTACAGATCTAACACAAATACTTTAGGTGATGTTGACATCACAATGGCTATGTCAAAAGTAGTACTTCTACACGCCTACAAAGTCAAAGTTGCATCACTCTGTGTGTCACATGACATCATTTGCATCACAGCCTTGACCTGGTTATGCTATGAAAAAGGGAGAACAAAGTGAAATGAGCAGGGCAATATTTCGAGCATCACCATCTTCTCCGGTAAGGATACACAATGGTGTATTACATCATGCTTAAGCACACGGGGTCTATAGCTGTCATGAAAGTTCTGGCATTCTATGATAAAGTATGAGAGGTTGGAACTTTGGCTTAAAGCTGGAAAGAGGTGATGAATGTCCAGATTAGAAAGCAAGGGAAAGATCCTACTTACACAAGCAATTATAGGCCTACAGCTCTGAGGATTTTAAAAGGTTTGCTTAGAGTTGGATCAGAGCTGTCGAGGCCAAGTACCAGATAAGAAATGGTACAAAGGTCTTGGTAGCTCTTTTGTCTATCCCAAGCCCTGGTTGAGAAAGCAGGTGGGTTGGCAGCAGTATGAGCAGCTCAGCCCCTGTAAAAACTTGGAACCTCTACTGTACACCAATTTAAATAAAGGCTGGGCTTTGAGGGCCCTCCACCAACCCCCATTTCGGACACTGGCAGTCGTTATGACGGGACTCCCTCAAACCCACAAAGGGAGGGGTTTCACTGATGGACCACCAGAAAGGCCACCACACATTAACATCGTCAGAGACCCTATCTGCATAGCCACCTAAAGAAACCTTGAACCTAAACTGTGCATAACTTGAACGAACCTGGTCACCCTTAGCTCCTCGCCAACGCACTCTCTCTTCTCAAGGTCTCCATCGCTGGCCTCCATCGCTGGCCTCCATCGCTGGCCTCCAGGAAGTCAAGTTGCTACAGGATGGCAAGGCAATAGTGGGCCAGTACCCAACTCATGACACACAGCGAGGGATTGGAATCAATAAGAATTTTTCCGGTGCCGATTAACCCTGACACTAACCCTAGCCAAATAACTCTAAAATAAGTCTTTCTTACTTAGAATATTTTCCACTACTGTCCAAATAACTCTAAATTAAGTCTTTGTTACTTATGATGCAGTGGTTCTTAACCTTGTTGGAGGTATCAAACCCCACCAGTTTCATATGCGCATTCACCGAACCCTTCTTTAGTGAAAAATAAAATGTTGTTTTTTTTTCAGATTCAAGACAAAGTTAGATGTACCATGAATTACCATGAATTGATTAACGTGGACCCCGACTTAAACAAGTTGAAAAAGTTATTCGGGTGTTACCATTTAGTGGTCAACTGTACGGAATATGTACTGAACTGTGCAATCTGCTAATAAAAGTTTCAATCAATCAATCAATGTTTTTGGTAACACTTTAGAATGGGTAACACATTATAAGTAACAAAGACTTAATTTAGAGTTATTTGGACAGTAGTGGAAAATATTCTAAGTAAGACAGACCTATTTTAGCCCTAACCTATTTGGTTAGGGTTAGTGTCAGGGTTAGAGGCTTAGGGATATAATAAGGCCATGCCGAATAAGGAATTAATAAGTACTTAATAATGATTAGTTAAGAGCCAATATGTTACTAATTTGCATGTTATTAAGCAACTAATTAATGGTGACTATGTTCCTCATACTAAAGTGTTACCATGTTTTTTTTTACTGGTGCACAAAATGAACAGTGCATGAACATCACCTTGTTCAAACAACAAAACTAAGACAGTGCATAAACTCACAACGAAATACCCACCTGCAAATAAGTCAGCTGTTTCCGTATCCGTAATCAGCGACAGGGAGAAGTTTGTATTTACACGATGAGTAGGGTGTGTTTTGACCTCTCCCGAACCCCTGAGGCCGACTCACCGAACCCTTAGGGTTCGATTGAACCCAAGTTAAGAACCACTGTTATTATGTGTTCCCCATTCTAAAGTGTTACCAAAAACATTGATTGATTGATTAATTGATTGAAACTTGTATTAGCAGATTGCACAGTTCAGTACATATTCCGTACAATTGACCACTAAATGGTAACACTTTTTCAACTTGTTTAAGTCGGGGTTCACGATAATCAATTCATGGTAATTCATGGTACATCTAACTTTGTCTTGAATTTGAAAAAAAATATATATATATATTTTTCACTAAAGAAGACTGGTGGGGTTCGATACCTCCAACAAGGTTAAGAACCACTGCAATAGAGAAAGACAAATACTGGAAATTAAGTTAGCAAAAGAAAACATTAGGTTAGAAGTGGGAGATATATTAGGATTGCATTCAGAAAACATAGGATATAAAGCAATATACACATATTTAAAAAACACTGGGTTAAATAAAAGAATATAGAGTAGGGCAGGGGTTACCAACGCGGTGCCCGCGGGCACCAGGTAGCCTGTAAGGACCAGATGAGTAGCCCCCTGGCCTGTTCTAAAAATAGCTCAAATAGCAGCACTTACCAGTGAGCTGCCTCTATTTTTTTAATTGTATTTATTTACTCGCAAGCTGGTCTCGCTTTGATCAACATTTTTATTCTAAAAGAGACAAAACTCAAATAGAGTTTGAAAATCCAAGAAATTATTTTAAAGACTTGGTCTTCACTTATTTAAATAAATTAATTTATTATTTTACTTTGCTTCTTATAACTTTCAGAAAGACAATTTCTGTGGTGGACTCTCCTATTTCTGGGGCTGAGGTCGATGAGGTAGTTAAAAAGCTCCTCAGTGGCAAGGCCCCAGGGGTGGACGAGATCCGCCCGGAGTTCCTTAAGGCTCTGGATGCTGTGGGGCTGTCTTGGTTGACAAGACTTTGCAGCATCGCGTGGACATCGGGGGCGGTACCTCTGGATTGGCAGACCAGGGTGGTGGTTCCTCTCTTTAAGAAGGGGGACCGGAGGGTGTGTTCCAACTATCGTGGGATCACACTCCTCAGCCTTCCCGGTAAGGTTTATTCAGGTGTACTGGAGAGGAGGCTACGCCGGATAGTCGAACCTCGGATTCAGGAGGAACAGTGTGGTTTTTGTCCTGGTCGTGGAACTGTGGACCAGCTCTATACTCTCGGCAGGGTTCTTGAGGGTGCATGGGAGTTTGCCCAACCAGTCTACATGTGCTTTGTGGACTTGGAGAAGGCATTCGACCGTGTCCCTCGGGAAGTCCTGTGGGGAGTGCTCAGAGAGTATGGGGTACCGGACTGTCTTATTGTGGCGGTCCGTTCCCTGTACGATCAGTGCCAGAGCTTGGTCCGCATTGCCGGCAGTAAGTCGAACACATTTCCAGTGAGGGTTGGACTCCGCCAAGGCTGTCCTTTGTCACCGATTCTGTTCATAACTTTTATGGACAGAATTTCTAGGCGCAGTCAAGGCTTTGAGGGGTTCCGGTTTGGTAACCGCAGGATTAGGTCTCTGCTTTTTGCAGATGATGTGGTCCTGATGGCTTCATCTGACCGGGATCTTCAGCTCTCGCTGGATCGGTTCGCAGCCGAGTGTGAAGCAACCGGAATGAGAATCAGCACCTCCAAGTCCGAGTCCATGGTTCTCGCCCGGAAAAGGGTGAAATGCCATCTCCGGGTTGGGGAGGAGACCCTGCCCCAAGTGGAGGAGTTCAAATACCTAGGAGTCTTGTTCACGAGTGAGGGAAGAGTGGATCGTGAGATCGACAGGCGGATCGGTGCGGCGTCTTCAGTAATGCGGACGTTGTACCGATCCGTTGTGGTGAAGAAGGAGCTGAGCCGGAAGGCAAAGCTCTCAATTTACCGGTCGATCTACGTTCCCATCCTCACCTATGGTCATGAGCTTTGGGTCATGACCGAAAGGATAAGATCACGGGTACAAGCGGCCGAAATGAGTTTCCTCCGCCGTGTGGCGGGGCTCTCCCTTAGAGATAGGGTGAGAAGCTCTGCCATCCGGGAGGAACTCAAAGTAAAGCCGCTGCTCCTTCACATAGAGAGGAGCCAGATGAGGTGGTTCGGGCATCTGGTCAGGATGCCACCCGAACGCCTCCCTAGGGAGGTGTTTAGGGCACGTCCAACCGGTAGGAGGCCACGGGGAAGACCCAGGACACGTTGGGAAGACTATGTCTCCCGGCTGACCTGGGAACGCCTCGGGATCCCCCGGGAAGAGCTAGACGAAGTGGCTGGGGAGAGGGAAGTCTGGGTTTCCCTGCTTAGGCTGTTGCCCCCGCGACCCGACCTCGGATAAGCGGAAGATGATTGATGGATGGATGGAAGACAATTTTAAAGAAAAAAATACTACCTTAAAAATTATTTTAGGATTTTAAACACGTATACCTTTTACCTGTTAAATTCCTTCCTCTTCTTTCCTGACAATTTAAATCAATGTTCAAGTATTTATTTTTATTGTAAAGAATAATAAATAACTCTTAATTTAATTCTTCATTTTAGCTTCTGTTTTTTCAAGGAAGAATATTTGTGAAATATTTCTTCAAACTTATGATTAAAATTAAAAAAAAAAAATTCTAGCAAATCTAGAAAATCCGTAGAAACAAATTTAAATCTTATTACAAAGTTTTTTAAATTTCTTTTAACATTTTTGTTCTGGAAAATCTAGAAGAAATAATGATTTGTCTTTGTTAGAAATATGGCTTGGTCCAATTCGTTATATATTCTAACAAAGTGGAGATTGGATTTAACCTATTTAATTGAACAAATTGCAAAAGATTCAGCAACACAAACCTCCAAAATACTGTGTAATTATGCCGTTAAAGCAGACGACTTTTAGCTGTGTGTGTGTGCAGTGCTCATACTTCCTAAAAACCCGTGACGTCTTGCGTACACGTCATCATTACACGACGTTTTCAAGACGAAACTCCTGGGAAATTTAAAATTGCAATTTAGTAAACTAAACCGGCCGTATTGGCATGTGTTGCAATGTTAATATTTCATCATTGATATATAAACTATCAGACTGCGTGGTGGGTAGTAGTGGGTTTCAGTAGGCCTTTAACATTGCAACACATGCCAATACGGCCTTTTTAGTTTACTAAATTGCAATTTTAAATCTCCCGGGAGTTTTTTCTTGAAAACGTCACGTAATGATGACGTGTACGCTTGACGTCACAGGCTGTTAGGGAATATGAGCGCTGCGCACACACACAGCTAAAAGTCGTCTGCTTTAATCGCATAATTACACAGTATTTTGGAGATCTGTGTTGCTGAATCCTTTGCAATTTGTTCAATTAATATTGGAGAAGTCAAAGTAGAAAGATGGAGTTGGGAAGCTTTAGCCTTTAGCCACACAAACACACGGTGATTCCTTGTTTAAAATTCACGGTGGTGAAACTTTACTATGGATCACAGCGAACATGGATCCCGACCAAATGTCAACCAGCAGGTTTCGGTGAGAAAATTGTGGTAAAAAGTCGCTTCTTACCGGAGATCAGCTGAGCTTGTGCCGCCCACAAAGCTGCGCCGTTGACTTCCCTGAGACACTGCACGTCAACACACCCGTGGAGACACCCCTCTGACTATCAGGTACTATTAAACTCACTAAAACACTAGCAACACAATAGAAAGGTAAGGGATTTCCCAGAATTATCGTAGTAAATGTGTCTAAAAACATCAGAATCTGTCCCAATGCAATCGCGTTTTTTTTTTTTTTTCTAGTCCGTCGCTATCAATATCCTCAAACACGAATCTTTCATCCTCCCTCAAATTGATGGGGAAATTGTCGTTACCTCGGTCCGAATAGCAGTTTTTTGTTGGAGGCTCTAACAAAGTGCAGATTGGATTTTAACCTATTTAAAACATGTCATCAAAATTCTAAAATTAATCCTAATCAGGAAAAATTACTAATGATGTTGCATAAATTCATTTTTTAATTTTTTCTTCAAAAAGATTCGAATTAGCTAGTTTTTTCTTCTTTTTTTCGGTTGAATTTTGAATTTTAAAGAGTCGAAATTGAAGATAAACTATGTTTCAGAATTAAATGTTCTTTTTTTTTTTTTCGTGTTTTCTCCTCTTTTAAATCGTTCAATTAAGTGTTTTTTTCCATCATTTATTCTCTACGAAAAACCTTCCGTAAAAGGAAAAAAAATGTACGACGGAATGACAGACAGAAATACTCTTTTTTTTAATATGTATAGAATTATTTGTTAAAGGTAAATTGAGCAAATTGGTTATTTCTGGCAATTTATTACGTATGTATCAAACTGGTAGCCCTTCGCATTAATCAGTACCCAAGAAGTAGCTCTTGGTTTCAAAAAGGTTGGTGACCCCTGGAGTCACGCCAAATTTCTTCCCCCTACACCCCCCCCCCCCCCCCCCCCCCCATTTACTTCCGGGGTCATGATTAATACAGACGTTTTGTCAACGCTATATTATAAAAATATAACGCAATCTTATAAAAATACAGACATTTTGTTAACGGTATATTATAAAAAAATTTAAAAAACAATTTACAAACACAAGCTATGGGATGACGTAAGAGGAAACGTGACCCCGGAAGTAAATGCGTCATCCCATAGCTTGTGTTCGTAAAGTTTTTTATTTAATTTTTTATAATATAGCGTTAACAAAACGTCTGTATTTTTTATAATATAGAGTTATATTTTTATCAATCAATCAATGTTTATTTATATAGCCCCAAATCACAAATGTCTCAAAGGACTGCACAAATCATTACGAGTACAACATCCTCGGAAGAACCCACAAAAGGGCAAGGAAAACTCACACCCAGTGGGCAGGGAGAATTCACGTCCAGTGGGACGCCAGTGACAATGCTGACTATGAGAAACCTTGGAGAGGACCTCAGATGTGGGCAACCCCCCCCCCCCCCCCTCTAAGGGACCGAAAGCAATGGATGTCGAGCGGGTCTAACATGATACTGTGGAAGTTCAATCCATAGTGGCTCCAACACAGCCGCGAGAGTTCAGTTCAAAGCGGATCCAAGACAGCAGCGAGAGTCCCGTCCACAGGACACTTTCACTGTTATGCTGATGACACCCAACTTTACATGCCCCTAAAGCTGACCAACACGCCGGACTGTAGTCAGTTGGAAGCGTGTCTTAATGAAATTAAACAATGGATGTCCGCTAACTTTTTGCAACTTAATGCCAAAAAAACGGAAATGCTGATTATCGGTCCTGCTAGACACCGACCTCTATTTAATAATACAACTTTAACATTTGACAACCAAATAATAAAACAAGGTGACTCTGTAAAAAATCTGGGTATTATCTTCGACCCAACTCTCTCCTTTGAGTCACACATTAAAAGCGTTACTAAAACGGCCTTCTTTCATCTCCGTAATATCGCTAAAATTCGCTCCATTTTGTCCACTAAAGACGCCGAGATCATTATCCATGCGTTTGTTACGTCTCGTCTCGATTACTGTAACGTATTATTTTCGGGTCTCCCAATGTCTAGCATTAAAAGATTACAGTTGGTACAAAATGCGGCTGCTAGACTTTTGACAAGAACAAGAAAGTTTGATCATATTACGCCTGTACTGGCTCACCTGCACTGGCTTCCTGTGCACTTAAGATGTGACTTTAAGGTTTTACTACTTACGTATAAAATACTACACGGTCTAGCTCCAGCCTATCTTGCCGATTGTATTGTACCGTATGTCCCGGCAAGAAATCTGCGTTCAAAAGACTCCGGCTTATTAGTGATTCCTAGAGCTCAAAAAAAGTCTGCGGGCTATAGAGCGTTTTCCGTTCGGGCTCCAGTACTCTGGAATGCCCTCCCGGTAACAGTTCGAGATGCTACCTCAGTAGAAGCATTTAAGTCTCATCTTAAAACTCATCTGTATACTCTAGCCTTTAAATAGACCTCCTTTTTAGACCAGTTGATCTGCCGCTTCTTTTCTTTCTCCTATGTCCCCCCCTCCCTTGTGGAGGGGGTCCGGTCCGATGACCATGGATGAAGTACTGGCTGTCCAGAGTCGAGACCCAGGATGGACCGCTCGTCGGGACCCAGGATGGACCGCTCGCCTGTATCGGTTGGGGACATCTCTACGCTGCTGATCCGCTTGAGATGGTTTCCTGTGGACGGGACTCTCACTGCTGTCTTGGAGCCACTATGGATTGAACTTTCACAGTATCATGTTGGACCCGCTCGACATCCATTGCTTTCGGTCCCCTAGAGGGGGGGGGTTGCCCACATCTGGGGTCCTCTCCGGGGTTTCTCGTGGTCGGCATTGTCGCTGGCGTCCCACTGGATGTGGGTTCTCCCTGCCCACTGGGTGTGGGTTTTCCTTGCCCTTTTGTGGGTTCTTCCGGGGATGTTGTGGTCGTGATGATTTGTGCAGTCCTTTGAGACATTTGTGATTTGGGGCTATATAAATAAACATTGATTGATTGATTGAGGAGACCATCTCAAGCGGAGTCGGATCAGCAGCGTAGAGATGTCCCCAATTGATACAGGCGAGCGGTCCATCCTGGGTCCCGACGAGCGGTCCATCCTGGGTCTCGACTCTGGACAGCCAGTACTTCATCCATGGTCATCGGACCGGACCCCCTCCACAAGGGAGGGGGGGACATAGGAGAAAGAAAAGAAGCGGCAGATCAACTGGTCTAAAAAGGAGGTCTATTTAAAGGCTAGAGTATACAGATGAGCTTTAAGGTGAGACTTAAATGCTTCTACCGAGGTAGCATCTCGAACTGTTACCGGGAGGGCATTCCAGAGTACTGGAGCCCGAACGGAAAACGGAAAACGCTCTATAGCCCGCAGACTTTTTTTTTTTTTTTTTTTGGGCTCTAGGAATCACTAATAATATAGCGTTAACAAAACGTCTGTATTAATCATGACCCCGGAAGTAAATGGGGGGAAGAAATTTGCCGTGACAGATCCACCTCGGTCCACACTCCATTACAGTAGGTTGCTGTAATGCACACCAGAAGGTCACCTGCCAACCGCCATATTAAAACAAAAGAAGAAAAAGAAGAATCACTGCATTAGTGGGACGACAGCTTACATCCGGGTGGCGGCGGTATTGCACACTAATACAATTCGCATCCGCCGTTAAACAACACGAAGAAGAAGCACTGCGGATGGGCGGAGTCTGCCCACCCTGACGCAATCACTAATAGTGGCTACATAACAAACACTGACACTTCCCTTTTTCAGCGGCTGCTAAACAACAACACCGACAAGAATGGGACGAGCCGTCGTCATTGTTTGTCGTACGGCAAGCCCCAGGGTCGCCGCCGAACGGTTGCTTCGAAGCGTTGTATCACGGGACTAGCCGACGAAGGCGGCTAACGGGCTTGCTAGCGCGGGGCTGGGCTAAGTTGCCTCTTCGGTCGCGGCGACCCCACTCAGCTCCACCACGACCGCGCTCACTCGCAGGGAAAATGGTAAGCGCTCATTTGTTATTTCATCAATATTCATCTTTCAGACCCAACAATTATTAAATTCATCTTAATGATCGATTTTTGTGGTGATAAGCACCTACAATCCTTATCATCATAGTAAATATGTCTTGTATATAAATATTTAAATATATAAATGACGTCACTTTATTTTGTGACACGCCACACGATTCCCTTTTAACGTCACAGAAAACAAGTTAAAGCAGGGATGTCAAACTTACGGCCCGCGGGCCGGTGTTGTACCGAAATTTGTTACCCATTGGAATTTGTAACTCCAGGGGGGCGATGTTCCCATGGCGTTTGTTTGATGGTTAAACCGCAAGGCCAAAGAGGAGAAGAAGAACGCTTGCGTAAATGGCGTAAACTATCCTTAAAGGCCTACTGAATTGAGATTTTATTATTTAAATGGGGATAGCAGGTCCATTCTATGTGTCATACTTGATCATTTTGCGAGATTGACATGTTTTTGCTGCCGCGAGATATTGACTGGTGTGCCGTGGAAAATTATGCAACTTCACTTAACTGGTCCAAAAAAACATTTTTAGCAAATCAATAATTATAATCGGCAAATAATGTGCTTTTGCTCAGTGTCTGTGCTGTGCAGAGCTTGGCAGGGTAACCACGTAATACTCCATGTCAGTAAGTGGCAGCAGGTAGTTCATTGCTATGTAAAAGTCGGAAAGAGACGAGGATGTTTTTTTTGTGATCCCAATATGCAGACCACAGCGGGAGGCAGGGTGCAGGTAAAAAACTATGTACTGCTTAAACCACAAAAGGCAGTGGCTATGCAAAACAAAAGTAAAACTGAACTGGCTACAGAGTGAACAGAAACAAAATGCTAGACGACAGCAAAAACTTACGGCGTCCACAAAGTACATCCATACATGACATGACAATCAACGATGTCCCCACAAAAAAGGATAGCAACAACGTTAAAAGCCTCGCTTTATAAAACAAAGCAGGTGCGCGGAATAGTGCTCAAAGGAAGACATGAAACTGCTACAGGAAAACACCAACCAAACAGGAAGGGCCACCAAAATGACAGCGGAAGACAAGAACTAAAGCACGACACACAGGAAAACACCAACAAACTCAGACCTGGTGGAACTTACATTTTTAAACGTTTCCCGCTGGTGGTGTGCCTCCAGATTTTTTTATGAAAAAAACGTGCCTTGCCTCAAAAAAGGTTGAAAAACACTGTAGTAGAGAACATCGACAATAAAGTTTGCAACTTTTGGTCACTAATAAAAAGCCTTGCCTGTACCGGAAGTAGCAGACGATGTGCACGTGACGTCACGGGTTGTAGGGCTCCTCACATCCTCACATTGTTTACAATAATGGCCACCAGCAGCTAGAGCGATTCAGGCCGAGAAAGCGACAGTTTCCCTATTAATTTGAGCGAGGATGAGGATAGTGAGAGAAGGACTAGAAGAAGAAAAAAAAGATGAGGGCAGCGTGAGCGATTCAGATGTTATTAGACACATTTACTAGGATAATTCTGGAAAATCCCTCATCAGCTTATTGTGTTACCAGTGTTTTAGTGAGATTATATAGTCATACCTGAAAGTCGGAGGGGTGTGGTGACCGCCAGTGTTTCTAAGGGAAGCCATGGAGGAGCCAAGAAAGTCGCAGCTGCCTCTTTGACAGCTGCAGGAGGAACGACACAAGCTCCGCTCATGTTTACGGTAAGAGCCGACTTATTACCACAATTTTCTCACCGAAACCTGCCGGTTGACCTGTAGTAGAGAACCATGTTCGCTTGACCGCTCTGTTGCATAGTAAAGCTTCACAACAAACAAAGAAACACCGGCTGTGTTTGTGTTGCTACAGCCGGCTGCAATTCACCGCTTTCCACCAACATCCTTTTTCTTTGTAGTCTCCATTATTAATTGAACAAATTGCAAAAGATTCAGCAACACAGAAGTCCAGAATACTGTGTAATTATGCGATAAAAACAGACTACTTTTAGTCGTGATCGGTGCTGGGAGAAAATGTCCACTACCACCGGTGACATTCCGCGACGTTTTCAACAGGACACCTCGCGGGAAATTTAAAATTGCAATTTAGCAAACTAAACTGGCCGTATTGGCATGTGTTGCAATGTTAATATTTCATCATTGATATATGAAGGGTTGTACTTGTATAGCGCTTTTCTACCTTCAAGGTACTCAAAGCGCTTTGACACTACTTCCACATTTACCCATTCACACACACATTCACACACTGATGGAGGGAGCTGCCATGCAAGGTGCCAACCAGCACCCATCAGGAGCAAGGGTGAGGTGTCTTGCTCAGGACACAACGGACGTAACGAGGTTGGTACTAGGTGGGATTTGAACCAGGGACCCTCGGGTTGCGCACGGCCACTCTCCCACTGCGCCACGCCGTCCCTATATAAACTATCAGACTGCGTGGTCGGTAGTAGTGGGTTTCAGTAAGCCTTTAAAGACATGACAAAGTTAAGTTTGAAAGATAAATTGATATAAATGACTAGTATTATCAGACAGGTATTGTAAAGACGAGTTGAGTGATGTTCGTATTATTTTTCAGTGATACACATCAAGACAGTTATGGATTATTGCTAAATAAAGAAGCAAAAAGCATAGGTTCCATAGTTACAGTATATTTCTAATTGATTGTAAATAATGTAAATAATTCAATGTATATACTTTGATAATTAACTTGTGTGTGATGACTTTATTATGCTAATCAATCAATCAATCAATGTTTATTTATATAGCCCTAAATCACTAGTGTCTCAAAGGGCTGCACAAACCATAACACAAACCACTACGACATCCTCGGTAGGCCCACATAAGGGCAAGGAAAACTCACACCCAGTGGGACGTCGGTGACAATGATGACTATGAGAACCTTGGAGAGGAGGAAAGCAATGGATGTCGAGCGGGTCTAACATGATACTGTGAAAGTTCAATCCATAATGGATCCAACACAGTCGCAAGAGTCCAGTCCAAAGCGGATCCAACACAGCAGCGAGAGTCCCGTTAACAGCGGAGCCAGCAGGAAAACATCCCAAGCGGAGGCGGATCAGCAGCGCAGAGATGTCCCCAGTCGATACACAGCCGAGCAGTACATGGCCACTGGATCGGACAAGGGAGAATGGGACATAGGAGAAAAAGAAAAGAAACGGCAGATCAACTGGTCTAAAGAGGGAGTCTATTGAAAGGATAGAGTATACAAATGAGTTTTAAGGTGAGACTTAAATGCTTCTACTTAGGTGGCATCTCAAACTTTTACCGGGAGGGCATTCCAGAGTACTGGAGCCCGAAATGAAAACGCTCTATAGCCCGCAGACTTTTTTTGGGCTTTGGGAATCACTAATAAGCCGGAGTCCTTTGAACGCAGATTTCTTGCCCGGACATATGGTACAATACAATCAGCAAGATAGGATGGAGCTAGACTGTGTAGTATTTTATACGTAAGTAGTAAAACCTTAAAGTCACATCTTAAGTGCACAGGAAGCCAGTGCAGGTGAGCCAGTACAGGCGTAATGTGATCAAACTTTCTTGTTCTTGTCAAAAGTCTAGCAGCCGCATTTTGTACCAACTGTAATCTTTTAATGCTAGACATGGGGAGACCCGAAAATAATACGTTACAGTAATCGAGACGAGACGTAACAAACGCATGGATAATGATCTCAGCGTCTTTAGTGGACAAAATGGAGCGAATTTTAGCGATATTACGGAGATGAAAGAAGGCCGTTTTAGTAACGCTTTTAATGTGTGACTCAAAGGAGAGAGTTGGGTCAAAGATAACACCCAGATTCTTTACCGTGTCGCCTTGTTTAATTGTTTGGTTGTCAAATGTTAGAGTTGTATTATTAAATAGAGGTCGGTGTCTAGCAGGACCGATAATCAGCATTTCCGTTTTTTTGGCGTTGAGTTGCAAAAAGTTAGCGGACATCCATTGTTTAATTTCATTAAGACACGCCTCCAGCTGACTACAATCCGGCGTGTTGGTCAGCTTTAGGGGCATGGAGAGTTGGGTGTCATCAGCATAACAGTGAAAGCTAATACCGTATTTGCGTATGATGTCACCTAGCGGCAGCATGTAGATGCTGGAGAGTGCAGGGCCAAGGACCGAACCCTGGGGAACTCCACACGTTACTTTGACGTAGTCCGAAGTCACATTGTTATGGGAGACGCACTGCATCCTATCAGTAAGATAAGAGTTAAACCAAGACAGGGCTAAGTCTGACATACCAATTCGTGTTTTGATACGTTCTAATAAAATATTATGATCGACGGTATCGAAAGCAGCGCTAAGATCGAGGAGCAGCAACATAGATGACGCATCAGAATCCATCGTTAGCAATAGATCATTAGTAATTTTTGCGAGGGCTGTTTCCGTGGAGTGATTTGCCCTGAAACCGGATTGAAAGGTTTCACATAGATTGTTAGATGCTAAGTGTTCATTTAACTGCTCCGCAACAATTTTTTCGAGGATTTTTGAAATAAATGGAAGGTGAGACACCGGTCGGTAGTTTACCATGAGGTCAGGATCGAGGTTAGGTCTTTTAAGAAGAGGATGAATAACCGCTTTTTTGAATGCTAGGGGAACAGTGCCCGAGGAAAGTGATAAGTTTATAATATTTAGCACTGATGGACCTAATAATACAAAGAGCTCCTTGATCAGTTTCCCAGGAAGTGGGTCAAGTAAACATGTTTGTTTTATTCCATTTACACGTTGTAACAATTCCTCTAATGTTATTTCCTCAAAACAAGAGAAACTATTTTGGAGGGCAGTATCCGCCGTATATACAATCGTGTCAGTGTTAATAGAACCCCGTTGTAGCTGGGACGCATTGTCTTTAATCTCCTTTCTAATGACTTCAATTTTCTTACTAAAGAATTGCATAAAGTCATCAGCTGAGTGGGTGGAGCTACTGGAAGGAGTCCCTTGTTGGGTTAGCGATGCTGCCGTACTAAACAAAAATTTAGGATCGTTTTTATTACGGTGGATGAGATTTGAGTAATATTTAGCTTTACCTAAGGTAAGCATGCGTTTATAAGTTATTAAACCATCACTCCATGCTTGATGGTGCACCTCAAGTTTAGTCGTGCGCCATTTGCGTTCCAGCTTTCTACATAATAATTTCTGAGCTCTAGTTTCTTCTGTAAACCATGGGGTACGCTTTTTTGGAGCCTTTTTTAACTTTAGCGGTGCTATGTTCTCAATGGTTTCGCGCAGGGCGTGGTTAAAGTTGTTAGTGAGGTTATCAATAGAGCCCACATACTTTGGGAATGGTGCCATTACCGAGGGCAGTAGGTCAGCAAGAGTTGTCGTTGTGGCCGCATTAATGTTGCGGCTGCTATAGCAGTTATTATTATTATTAGTTTGACGAACATGTGTCTGAACCTCGAATTTTATAAGGTAATGATCGGACAATACTTTAGTATACGGGAGTATCGTAACTTTGGAAATGGTGATACCCCTGACAAGCACTAGGTCTATCGTATTACCGTTGCGATGCGTGGGTTCATTTATTATTTGTGTGAGACCACAGCTATCAATTATAGTCTGGAGCGCTACGCACGGTGGGTCCGATGGGGTATTCATATGGATATTAAAGTCCCCCATTATGATTATATTATCGGCGTAGATAACAGCCAGGTGTAGAGGCAGCGGTGTGACAGACCTCATAGTAAGCACCTCAAACGATTTATATTTATTATTTATGTTAGGACTAAGGTTAAAGTTTTCATTGTATATTAGTGCGACCCCCCCACCCCTTTTAAGCGGATGGGCAATATGCGCATGTGTAAAGTTAGGAGGACATGCCTCATTTAGCGCAAAAAAGTCGTTTGGTTTAAGCCAGGTTTCGCTGAGACCGATGACGTTAAGATTGTTGTCTCTGATGATATCATTAACTAACAACGTTTTGGGAGACAATGATCTTATGTTTAAAAAACCTATATTGTAGGTAGTGGGCTGTTTTAGGGAATTTTTGATCAAATTATCCGTAGTAGCAATATTAATAATGTTGTGTTTATTATGCCCAGTGCATTTAGTATAATTACGACCATATCTAGGAATTGATACGACGGGAATTTTCCGATTCTTTGTTTGTTGCTTTGATAAACTGCACGCATCATAGTTAGCCACCTCAGTGAAACACATGTCCAACTCTGAAACACTCAAAGCAGAAAAAACTTGTTCTAATTTAACTGACTCCTTACCCAGACCAGTAGTCTCGCATCTTCCATTTAAATCCGGCTTCAGGATGGAGGGAAGTGGTGTTCTGTGGGGATTAGCCTTCTGCTTTGTTTTTAGCCCCGCTCGGCATCCGCGACGGAAGAAAGTTGAGACAAGACAAAGAAGCGAGCAGGACAGATAACGGAGAGGAATGGGAGCGTCTGCCCTCAATGAGTGCCAGTGAGAAATGTGAATTGTGAATTATATTTATATAGCGCTTTTCTCTAATGACTCAAAGCGCTTTACATAGTGACACCCAATATCTAAGTTACATTTAAACCAGTGTGGGTGGCACTGGGAGCACGTGGGTAAAGTGTCTTGCCCAAGGACACAACGGCAGTGACTAGGATGGCGTAAGCGGGAATCGAACCTGCAACCCTCAAATTGCTGGCACGGCCACTCTACCAACCGAGCTATACCGCCCGGAATGAAGCCCATTACCTACATATTTTAGCTACATCCAAACCAGTGTAGGTATATATTTTATCAGTCTGTTGTGGCCAGTGCCCTGTACTTTGCAGTGGTTTCTTGGGGCAGCAGCACCAGCAAAAGGGACTTAAACCGGATTGACAAACTGATCCGGAAAGCTGGCCAAACTATTGACATGCAGTCGGAGGCGTTTGTGTCAGTGAGGGACAGGAGGACACTGGACAAATTGCCGGCCATCATGGACAATCCTGCCAACCCACTCCACCAGACAATTGAGGGACAGCGGAGTTCATACTCCAACAGGCTCCTTCAGCTTCGTTTCCACACTGTTCGATTCAAGAACTCTGTATATATCTTATACTGTACATATATTATGTATATATGTTATATTTTATATTGCTTTTAGTCTATTTTTATACCTGCGTTGTACTTTCAATCTTTTCCATCATTTGTAACTGAGCTACTGTGTGGAACAATTTCCCTTTTGGCTCATTAAAGTTTATCTAAGTCTAAGTAGCACTGGGAGCAGGCGGGTAAAGTGTCAGTCCCGAGGACCCAACGGCAGTGACGATCTGGGATCGAACCCGGAGCCCTCGGCCAACCGAGCCACGCCGCCCAAGAAGAAGACAGGGTTTCCCCACACATTAATTTATTTGTGGCGGCCCACCACGAAAGAATTACGGCCGCCACAAATAAATAAAACCAATTTTTTTTTTCTTTTTTTTTCCGGCTTTTGAGTCGCTCGACCGCTCATAAAAGCAATGGGACTCTTGTCTGTGAATGGCTCTTGTAGTTACATATTATGTAAATATTATATAAATATGTATATAAATACTATGTACATAAAGTGTTGTAATTATATTCCAACTCCCCAGTCGCCCGACCACACCACCACAAATAGATGCCTTACCTGTGGGAAACACTGGAAGAAAAGGGTTACTATGAGGCACGGGCGATCAAATCGAGCAATTAAAAGCATTTGGCAGACTCACAGATGAATATATAGTTTAAAATACATATTAGGCATCACAATTAACAGTTCATTCAGTTTACATGTTTTGCGGGGGAGTTTTGTCAAGTGTAAACATGCCAAATTCTTTGTGGCGCGTGTCTGAAAATGTTGATATTCTAGATTAACTGGGACGTGTTGTACGTCATCGGTATTGGTGTATAGAGGTGATTAAAACACAGGAACACAGTTGAATTCTGAAAACAGCGGTACGGTCGCTACTCAGATGTTGCGCCCAGTGACCACTGCGAATACCCACACACAGCTACATAATGGGGCTTTTCTGGCATCCAAGTTGTTGTGCAATGTATGCTCGAGTGTTTTTAAGAGACTTGCGTCACATGGTGTGTTTTGTGCCCGTGCAGGTGTACCTGCTAAATCCTCTGGAGAACCTGAGAAGCTACATCACCAACCGTCCGCCGCTGGTCATTTTCATGATCACCGTCAGCGCTTTGGCCATCGCCTTCCTCACTGTCGGCTACTTCTTCAAGATCAAGGAGATCAAGTCGCCAGGGTTGACGGAGGTGAGGCGCACGCAAGGGCACGCTGATTCTTCAGAGAAAATAATTGGAACCAACATTTGGAGCTGACGTAAAACTGCCATGTTATTATTCTCATTTACTAGAAAAGCTAGCATAAATGATAACATGTATGCGGGAGACATTAACGTCTTTCCCCATTAACAAACTACATACCCCAATGTAGGGATGTGTATATAGTTAGGACTTTGATTCCGATACCTTATCGATATCAGTATTATTGGTAATATATTTACCGTATTTTCCAGACTATAAGGTTCACCCACACAATTTTTGATTTTTTTTTTTTCTTTCATATATTAGCCGCACTGGATTATGAGCCGCATATGTTGTTAAATGAGGTATTTACACAGAAAGATTTTGTAAATGTCTTTTTAAATACCTTAATTGTTTCCAAACGGTGTCTGTCACACCGCAGTAAAACAGAAGTCATCGTCATGGACCCTCTAACTGTGGAAACTAGCTCTCCATTTAGCTAAACAAACTTCCACAGTGAAGTTTTAGTGAATTTACAAAACCGAAACAAGACAAAAAGAATGCCATTGTAAATTAATACTAACACAGATACTCGTAAATGTGTTATTATGTTAGCTAATGCTACCAACGCTAGTTCCATTACTTTAAGATCATCAATCAATCAATCAAAGATTATTTATATAGCTCTAAATCACAAGTGTCTCAAAGGGCTGCACATGCCACAACGACTTCCTCGGCTCCGATCCCACATCAGAGCAAGGAAAAACTCAACCCAATGGGATTACAATGAGAAACATTGGTGGGGACCGCAGATGTGGGGACCTCCCCCTGTGCGACTGGTGCAATGGATGTCGAGTGAATCTAGATTAGACCTGGGTAAATTAAGGCCCGGGTGCCACATGCGACACGTTAAAGGCCTACTGAAATGAGATTTTCTTATTTAAACAGGGATAGCAGTTTATGCTATGTGTCATACTTGATCATTTCGCGATATTGCCATATTTTTGCTGAAAGGATTTAGTAGAGAACATTGACGATAAAGTTCGCAACTTTTGGTCTCTAATAAAAAAGCCTTGCCTTTACCGGAAGTAGCAGACAATGTGCGTGTGACGTCACTAGTTTTAGAGCTCCTCACATTGTTTATAATCATACCCACCAGCAGCTAGAGCGATTCGGACTGAGAAAGCGACAATTTCCCCATTAATTTGAACGAGGTTGAAAGATTCGTGGATGAGAATATTGAGAGTGAAGGACTAGAAGAAGAAAAAAAGTAAAAAATAAAAAAAAGGCAAGGGCAGTGAGAGCAATTCAGATGTTATCAGACACATTTACTAGGATAATTCTGGAAAATCCCTTATCTGCCTATTGTGTTACTAGTGTTTTAGTGAGATTATATAGTACCTGAAAGTCTGAGGGGTGTGGTGACCGCAGTGTCTCCGGCGGGAGGAGGTAAAAGTCCGTTCATAACTACGGTAAGAGCCAACTTATTACCACAATTTTCTCACCGAAACCTGCCGGTTGACATGTGGTCGAGATCCATGTTCGCTTGACTGCTCTGTTCCATAGTAAAGCTTCACCTTCGGGAATTTTAAACAAGGAAACACCGGCTGTGTTTGTGTGGCTAAAGGCTAAAAGCTTACCACCTCCATCTTTCTACTTTGACTTCTCCATTATTAATTGAACAAATTGCAAAAGATTCAGCAACACAGATGTCCAGAATACTGTGTAATTATGCGATAAAAGCAGACTACTTATAGCTTGGATTGGGCTGGAAAATAATGTCCGCTACAACCCGAGACGTCAAACGCACGCGTCATCATACCGCAATGTTTTCAACAGGACACTTCGCGGGAAATTTAAAATTGCAATTTAGTCAACTAATAAGGCCGTATTGGCATGTGTTACAATGTTAATATTTCATCATTGATTTATCAATCAATCAATCAATCAATGTTTACTTATATAGCCCTAAATCACTAGTGTCTCAAAGGGCTGCACAAACCACTACGACATCCTCGGTAGGCCCACATAAGGGCAAGGAAAACTCACACCCAGTGGGACGTCGGTGACAATGATGACTATGAGAACCTTGGAGAGGAGGAAAGCATAAACTATCAGACTGCGTGGTCGGTAGTAGTGGGTTTCAGTAGGTCTTTAAGCTTTTCAATCTGGCCTGCCGGACTTTCCCAAATATTTTTTTTTGCATCTTGAAGTTGGAAAGTGTAGCTGCCATTATGATGTGCAGTCATGTTTTCTAATGACCGTAAGTCTTGAACTATACAAAGTATTTCAATGGTTGGAATCTGCCCTTTTGGATGATATACCAGTTACTATGGTAATCTAATTAGTTACTATGGTCATCTAATTAATTATTATGGTAATCTACGTCACAGCAGCTCAGACGAAGCACCAAGCAGTGTGGGTGGGAAGCGTTTCCACAGACGCGGAAGGAGATTTTCACAACAAAGTTCTAAAGCTTAGTGATATATCAGATTGTAGGTGGGTTTATTTTGTACCTTTCGCGTTCATATTTCACTGTTTGCATTTTTGTCACGTTTCACTCAATTTGTAAAATATGTTGATCGAAAGGGGTGAGACATTCATATTTTGTCAATATTCAGTGTTTTATCGTTCATAGAAAAAGTTAAAATTCCATTACATTTTTAAGGCGGTCTGTGATAACTTTTTTAGCATTCAATCAGACATTATTGTGAGGTTTTGTATTCGTGTTCCTAAAAATAGATATACTGGCCCCCAGACACTTTTTTTTTCTTTAAATGTGGACCCCCGAGTCTAAATAATTGCCCAGGCCTGATCTAGATCATAAATAGGAGGGCTGCGAATCTTTGGGTGTCCCACGATTCTATTCAATATCTATTTTTGGGTCACGATTCGATTCAAAATCAATTTTTTTTTTTCCAATTCAACCCGATTCTCGATCCAAAAACGATTTTTTTCCCGATTTAAAAGGATTCTCTATTCATTCAATACATAGGATTTCAGCAGGATCTATCCCAGTCTGCTGACATGCAAGCAGAGTAGTAGATTTTTGTAAAAAGCTTTTATAATTGTAAAGGACAATATTTTATCAACTGATTGCAGTAATGTAAATTTGTTTTAACTATTAAATGAACCAAAAATATGACTTATTTTATCTTTGTGAAAACATTGGACACAGTGTGTTGTCAAGCTTATGAGATGCGATGGAAGTGTAAGCCACTGTGACACTATTGTTCTTTTTTTTATTTCTACAAATGTCTAATGATAATGTCAATGAGGGATTTTTAATCACTGCTATGCTGAAATTATAACTAATATTGATACTGTTGTTGATAATATTCATTTTTGTTTCACTACTTTTGGTTTGTTCCGTGTCGTGTTTGTGTCTCCTCTCAATTGCTCTGTTTATTGCAGTTCTGAGTGTTGCTGGGTCAGGTTTGGTTTTGGAATTGAATTCAATTGTTATGGTAAAAAATCGTTATAAAAAAAAAAGAAATTCAATTCTGAATCGCACAACGTGAGAATCGCGATTCATATTCGAATCAATTTTTCACACACTCCTAAAAGATAGCATGTGCAAATATATTTTAAAACTTACAAACGTTCCTTGGAGTGATGGATGAAGAATCCATACGGGTAAACACGCTATGGACTTTTCGGTTAAAATCTCTAAACTAAAGGGCACTGCAGCAACTGCAGTGAGCAAACTCGTCCAAAAGATGGCGTCATAGCACAAACACACCTTTTCACTGTCTTTGCTTGTTTTTTTTGTTTTTTTAACTATTTGCATTTTAATCGTCAGCAAAAAAAAAAATCATGAATTAGCTGCACAGTTTTATAAGCAGCGGGGTGCAAAGCGTAGGCAAAAAAGTAGCGGCTTATAATCCGCATTTTACATCCATTGTTTTAAATAATGTGATTAAAAATGCATTTTTATTACCATTTATATTCAGACAAGGTTTTACAACACCAATATCATGTAACATCACACAGCACGGAAGTCCTTTGTCAACACCTTTTTTTAAAGGCGTTAACAAGTCAGCTATGTTTGCAGTGCAAGATGCAATGCAGTTATTTCATCTTATAAAGACAATACAGCATTTCAGCAAGGTGTGTTTTAATGCCACGCAAACATGATCAGCGATAGCTATTTTGCTTCAAAACAACTTTATTGATTATCATATTAATAATTTTTTTAATTCCTGCTTTTAAACATGCTTATTCATTACCAATGACAACTGTAATCCAGTCCCTAATTTATATGCCCGCATCTTGCCTCTTTAGGACTGGAACACGTTCTTGCTGCGCTTTAACGAACTGGACTTGTGTGTGTCGGAGAACGAGACCATTAAGCACGGCCTCAACGAGTCCACCACGCCCGAGAGCCTGGTGCTGACCAGCGGGCAGGCGCGCTCCAGCACGCAGGTGCCGCTGATCTCCGAGGACCCGGGCTCCGTCAACATCTCGGTGCCCATCACACTTACGCTGGATCCCCAGCGTCCGTTCGGGGGCTACTCGCGCAACATCACCCACCTATACGCCGCCGTGCTCGGGCAGCAGGTCGGCCTGTCTGGTGAGTTTGTGTGTTTGAGTTTTAGTCAACATTAAACCAAAGCATGGTCACAGTACAGGGGGTCTTTACTGGGGGGAGCTATGGTTATTTGAAACAAGAATGACAACATATATGGTGACCTTTCTTGGAACAAACTGTACCATACAAAAGACATTAAATAGTAGGATGTATGCAAAGGCCAAAAAATAAAGCAAGAGCACTTTGGTGTGCGGCTATAGACCAGAGGTGTCCAAACATTTTCCACACACTGAAAAATCAAAGCGTATTTTTAATTTTCAAAACCAATACAACATAGACTTTTCTTTTTTTAACCTTTAGGGATCCCCTCTTGTTCGGGAGAGGGTCTCAGTCATAAAAATGTTAACACTAGGTGTGGTGAGATTTGTCCTCTGCATTTGACCCATTCCCCTGTTCACCTGGGAGGTGAGGGTAGCAGCAGCGGTGCCGCGCACGGGAATCATTTTTGTTGGTTTAACCCCCAATACCAATGCTTGATGCTTAGTGGCAAGCAGGGAGGTAACCGGTTCCAATTTATAGTCTTTGGTATGACTCAGCATACACAACTTATTATTTTATTTTTTTTATGACTTACGTTATTAAGTAAATACAAGCCCCGTTTCCATATGAGTTTGGAAATTGTGTTAAATGTAAATATAAACGGAATACAATGATTTGCAAATCATTTTCAAGCCATATTCAGTTGAATATGCTACAAAGACCACATATTTGATGTTCAAACTGATAAACATTTTTCTTTTTTTGCAAATAATCATTAACTTTTAATTTGATGCCAGCAACACGTGACAAAGAAGTTGGGAAAGGTGGCAATAAATACTGATAAAGTTGAGGAATGCTCATCAAACAGTTTTTTGGAACATCCCACAGGTGTGCAGGCTAATTGGGAACAGGTGGGTGCCATGATTGGGTATAAAAGCAGCTTCCATGAAATACTTAGTAATTCACAAACAAGGATGGGGCGAGGTACACCACTTTGTAAGCAAATTGTCGAACAGTTTTAGAACAACATTTCTCAACGAGCTATTGCAAGGAATTTAGGGAGTTTACCATCTACAGTCCGTAAAATCATCAAATGGTTCAGAGAATCTGGAGAAATCACTGCACGTATGCGATGGTATTACGGACCTTTGAACCCTCAGGCGGTACTGCACCAAATCCCGACATCAGTGTGTAAAGGATATCACCACATGGGCTCATTAACACTTAATAAAACCACCGTCAGTAACTACAGTTTGTCTCTTCATCTGTAAGTGCAAGGTAAAACTCTGCTATGCAAAGCAAAACCCATTTATCAACAACACCAAGGAACGCCGGCTTCGCTGGGCCTGAGCTCATCCAAGATGGACTGATGCAAAGTGGAAAAGTGTTCTGTGGTCTGACGAGTCCACATTTCAAATTATATTTGGAAACTGTGGACATGGTGTCCTCCGGAACAAAGAGGAAAATAACCATCTATATTGTTATAGGCGCAAAGTTCAAAAGCCAGCATTTGTGATGGTATTTGGGTGTATTAGTGTCCAAGGCATGTGTAACTTACACATCTGTGAAGGCACCATTAATGCTGAATGGTCCACACAGGTTTTGGAGCAACATATGTTGTCATCCAAGCAACGTTATCATGGACGCCCCTGCTTATTTCAACAAGACAATACCAAGCCATGTGTTACTACAGCGTGAATACCAAGCCATGTGTTACTACAGCGTGGTTTCTTAGTAAAAGAGTGCAGGTACTTTCCTGGCCCGCCTGCAGTCCCGACTTGTCTCCCATCGAAAATGTGTGGCGCATTATGAATCATAAAATATGACAGCGGAGACCCCGGACTGTTGAACGAGTGAAGCTCTACATAAAACAACAATGAGAAAGAATTCCACTTTCAAAGCTTCAACAATTAGTTTCCTCAGTTCCTAAACCTTTTTTGAGTGTTGTTAAATGAAAATATAATGTAACACAGTGGTGGACATGCCCTTTCCCAACTACTTTGGCACGTGTTGCTGCCATGAAATTCAAAGTTAATTATTATTTGCACAAAAAAAAAGTTAATGAGTTTGAACATCAAATATGTTGTCTTTGTTGTGCATTCAATTGAATATGGGTTGAAAAGGATTTGCAAATCATTGTATTCTGTTTATATTTACATCTAACACAATTTCCCAACTCATATGGAAACGGGGTTTGTAAATAACTTATTTAAAAAATAAGTTGTGTGTGAGAATATATGTATGTATATATACGTACGTATGTATGTATGTATATATACACACATATATGCACACACAACTTATTTTTTAACGTTTTTATGACTGAGACCCTTCCCCGGGACCCAATTTGAGTGGAGCCCTTGAGAGCTGTCCGTCAATTATGTTTTTATTATTTTTGTTTGTTTTATGCCCTTTTTTGTCAAAAATGTTTTTCATATGGCAAACACAAAATATTTGAAAGTGGAATTTTTGATGTGAAGTAATTGGAGCGATGGATAGCTCAATTATTCATAACATTCATTTTGAGTCATTGTTTTTTGAACAACAGCTTTAAGGAAAAACAGCCTGCATGGCATATTTCTGTCATTAGTCAATATTGCAAAACATTTTTTTTACATTTCATCTTTTTACTCTTTTATTCCTCTTTTTAAGGTTTTTTTTTATTTTTTATAACATTTCTTAAATGTTCGAACTGTTGAAAAAAATTAGCTATCGGTCACACCCCTGCTCTGGACAAAGGTGCATTTGAGTCCCGATGACATTATAATGATAATAATAATAATAATCTAGTGATCACCCTGCATATATCAGGGGGAGCCTGCCAAGGCAAAAATACAATGTTGCCCAATTTTTTTTGTCACTTTAGAAGTTCAATACTTTGATACACTTCAAAGTAGCCAGTGTGCAGGTTATACAGCAGTAGAGATTTTTCATTCACCGAAATTGATGCCACACATAGCCATTATTGTCCTATGCCACTTCCCCATGTTACCAGCTGTAAATGTTTGTTTCACACGTTTTGTGGTGTTCCAGGCCGTGAAGCCCACGAAGAGATCAACATCACTTTCACGCTGCCCGTTTCCTGGAACGCGGACGACTGCATCCTGCACGGCCACTGCGAGCAGGTGGTGTTCAGCACGTGCATGACCATCTCTGCCGCCAGCAATATCTTCCCAGTCACAGTGTGAGTTGGACGGGATCCTCCTACTTGAGAACTATTGCCCTGATTCGTGTACTAGAAAAGCGTATAACATGCACTCCCAACTATTTGCATGCAGAACTTCATTGATCCAACACACCAGTCCATCATAAGAAGGGATGGACGATACGGCCTGAAACCTACATTGCAATATATATCACAATATATTTTGGTATACTGTAAATTAATAATAGAACCTGTTCAAAATGGGTAACAAAGACTCTAAAAGTAGCTGATGACAAATACAGGAACATTGCATAATTTACTGTTGTATGATTTTATCAAATTATTATCTACTTCTTAAATGTAGTAGTAATATATGGTTACTTTCCATTCAACCATGGTTGTATGTACAATTCTTATGTAATAAGCACTTATTCTTCTGTTTGGGTACTCCACATCAGTTTTGGGCGATACTACAAATTTTGGTATCGATCCAACACCCAATAGTTACGGGGCAGTGTAGGTTTTACCAATGTTCATACTTAAAATTTGCAGGATCATTAAATGTAATGTGACAAAAAACAGGATTGTGATGTAACAATATAAATTAATATTCAAGTAATTTCCTTATTCCCTATAATTTATATTATTTATATAATTTACAAGCGGTAGAAAATGGATGGGTGGATAAATCGCGCAACCCTAATTATGCATAAATAGTTTTGAAGCAAAACAGATTGGACTAACTAACAGTAGAGAGGGATATTAATATAGATGTTGCTGTTTAAACGGACTGCTGTAGCTATACATATGGTAAATAGGGTGATAGAGGTCTTATGAATCAGATAATTGGTGAAATGACAGAAGTGTGGTTCCCCAAGCTGGTGAAGTTATTGCGTTTCTGACTTTTTGCTCCAATTATTATAGGATATGGATATAGAGGATATGGCGCAGTGGAAGAGTGGCCGTGCGCAACCCGAGGGTGCCTGGTTCAATCCCCCCCTAGTACCAACCTCCTCATGTCCGTTGTGTCCTTGAGCAAGACACTTCACCCTTGCTCCTGATGGGTGCTGGTTGGCGCCTTGCATGGCAGCTCCCTCCATCAGTGTGTGAATGTGTGTGTGAATGGGTAAATGTGGAAGTAGTGTCAAAGCGCTTTGAGTACCTTGAAGGTAGAAAAGCGCTATACAAGTACAACCCATTTATCATTTATTTATTTATCTAGCTATCCATCTAGATCTATCTTTGAAATTATACCAGCCAATTTGTGTTTTTTTTTTTTGCTTTTGCAGTCAGCCACCACACTGCATGCCAGAGACGTACACCAACGCCACCTCCTGGTATAAGGTCTTCACCACGGTGCGGGACTCGGACACCAAGTACAGCCAGGACTACAACCCCTTCTGGTGCTACAAAGGCGCCATCGGCAAGGTGTACCACGCACTCAACCCCAAACTCACCGTCATCGTGCCCGATGTAAGCTCATCACTCGTCATCTAGGGCTGGACAATTTAGCTGAATTTTTTTTTTTATATAGATTTCAGTTTCCCGCGGTCATGAAAATATTATAATCAAGAAAAACAATAAACAATGAGCATGCAGTTTTTTTAAGCTTGTTACGATGAAACGGATAAGGAGCCAATTAGTGAAAAAAGAGCGCGTCTCCTAGAAGTTTGGGATGTCACCATCAGGGTTTCCCCTACATTGCCACTATATACGTGGCGGTGGTGGCATGGCTACGAGCGTGGTCAATATGACATCAACATATACAGTTGTGGTCAAAAGTTTACATACACTTGTGAAGGACATAATGTCATGGCTGTCGTGTGTTTCCAATAATTTATACAACTCTTATTTTTTTGTGATAGTGACTGGAGCACATACTTGTTTGTCACAAAAACATTCATGAAGTTTGGTTCCTTTTAGAAATTGGTTATTGGTCTACTGAAAATGTGACCAAATGTGCTGGGTCAAAAGTATACATACAGCAATGTTAATATTTGGTTATATGTCCCTTGGCAAGTTTCACTGCAATAAGGCGCTTTTGGTAGCCATCCACAAGCTTCTGGTTGAATTTTTTTTTACCACTCTTTACAAAATTGGTGCAGTTGCGCTAAATTTCTTGGTTTTCTGACATAGACTTGTTTCTTCAGAATTGTACACGCATTGTCGAGGCCATTCTAAAACCTTATTCCTAGGTGGGTATTGTGGCCAAAGAGCTCACTTTGTGTTTCATCTGACATCGCATGGACAAAGATAAGAATTTCTGGTGGAGAGTTCTGTGGTCAGAGCTGTTTGGCCGCAATACCCAGTAATATGTTTGGAGGAGAAAAGGTGAGGCCTTTAATCCCAGGAACACCACCCTACCGTCGCGCATGGTGGTGGTAGTATTATGCTCTGGGCCTGCTTTGCTGCCAATGGAACTGGTGCTGTACAGAGAGTAAATGGGACAATGAAAAAGGAGGATTACCTCCAAATTCTTCAGGACAACCTAAAATCAGCCCAGGGGTTGGATCTCGGGCGCAGTTGGGTTTTCCAACAGGACAATGACCCCAAACACACGTCAAAAGTGGTAAAGGAATGGCTAAATCAGACTACAATTAAGGTTTTAGAATGGGCTTCCCAAAGTCCTGACTTAAACGTGTGGACAATGCTGAAGAAACAAGTTCATATCAGAAAACCAACACATTTAGCCGAACCGCACCAATTTTGTCAAGAGGAGTGGTCAACGAGTCAACAAGAAGCTTGCCAGAAGCTTGTGGATGGCTACCAAAAGTGCCTTGTTGCAGTGAAACTTACCAAGGGACATATAACCAAATATTAACATTGCTGTATGTATACTTTTGACCCAGCAGATTTGGTCACATTTTCAGTAGACCAATAATAATTTATAAAAGAACCAAACTTCATGAATGTTTTTTGTGACCAACAAGTATGTGCTCCAATCACTCTATCACAAAAAAATAAGAGTTGTTGAAATTATTGGAAACTCAAGACAGCCATGACATTATTAGGGACGGCGTGGCGCAGTGGGGAGAGTGGCCGTGCGCAACCCGAGCGTCCCTGGTTCAATTCCCACCTAGTACCAACCTCGTCACGTCCGTTGTGTCCTGAGCAAGATACTTCACCCTTGCTCCTGATGGGTGCTGGTTGGCGCCTTGCATGGCAGCTCCCTCCATCAGTGTGTGAATGTGTTGTGTGAATGGGTAAATGTGGAAGTAGTGTCAAAGCGCTTTGAGTACCTTGAAGGTAGAAAAGCGCTATACAAGTACAACCCATTTATTTATCATTTATTCTTTACAACTTTTGAACACAACTGCATGCATTCACTTTAAAAAAAGCTAAACAAATGTTTTTTTATCTATGAATAAAAAATGTTAGTGTTATTTATATAGTCATTAATATTAATTGTTTTTTTTATTTATATCAGAATTAGAATCACAATCAGCTTTAAAACAAGGAATATGAGTTGGTAAGTAGACTGCTCTCTTGGTTCAATGCAGTTTCAATTGTTTATTGTAACAGGGTACACTTTATTCTGCCCTCTCTGAATTTTGCAATTTAGTAATAAATATGTAAACAGTCCTTTGAGTTAGATTGGAAAAAAACAAAAACAACTTTAGGTGTTTTATTGATACTTTTCACAATGAAGTCACTGTAAAACTAAACACACTAAAGAAAGTATATATATATATATATATATATATATATATATATGTATATATATATATATATATATACACACACACACACACGTAGGAATCATGTCAGAGCAATACTATAATAACATAAACGCGGGCACAGATAGACAATCATTCACATCAATATATATGGACGGCATGGCGTAGTGGGTAGAGCGGCCAGCCAGAGACCTGAGGGTTGCAGGTTCGCTTCCCACCTATTGACATCCAAAAAATCGCTGCCGTTGTGTCTTTGGGCAGGACACTTCACCCTTTGCCCCTGGTGCCGCTCACACTGGTGAATGAATGGTGAATGAATGATAGGTGGTGGTCGGAGGGGCTGTAGGCGCAAACTGGCAGCCACGCTTCCGTCAGTCTACCCCAGGGCAGCTGTGGCTACTGATGTAGCTTACCAGTCCAGGGGTGAATGAATATTGAGTCCCACTTCTCTGTGAGCGCTTTGAGTGTCTAGAAAAGCGTGATATAAATCTAAGTTATTATTACTATTATTAATGTGCAGTCTGCAATGAAAGCTAACATTATTATTTTTGGAATGTGGGAGGAAAGTGAAGTGCCCGGAGAAAATCCACACACGCACAGGGATAAGTGCTCAATCCACACAGCGAGATCCAAACGGAGTTTCGAAGACGCACACAACGTAAAGTTATTGTCGGTAGTAATGTCAAAAAATATTTAGGCTAATTAACACCGGCTTCAATAAGAAATGCCTTAATTAGCCTAAAATACCTTTTTTTTCAACTTTCTTTTTACTTTTGCAAGGTGTCAACTTGTTTTGGTGCGTGACCAGCTGACACACTTCTGACAGGAAATTTAAGATGCATTTTTTCTGTTTGTTTTTTCCAAAATAAAGCAATGAGGATCATTGTTAGTTTTTTCTAAAATAAAGCATTGAACATTTTTATGATAATTGAGGTGTTTTTCAAACTTATAGCCAATAGTACATAAATAAGAGACTATACACAGAATATTTATTCAACACATCACTTTAATTTGTCTTCATGTTAAAAAAAAACGACTTATTTTTAAGGTGTGGCAATGTTAATCTTGCCGTGGCGTTACGCCATGATCGTTTACATGTCTGGGAAACCCTGCACCTTTTATTTGATACAGTGCTAGCATGCCTAATCAATAATCAAAAACTTAACAAGAAAAGTAAGGCCATACGATTTCCGTGTTAACGTAACAGTGGATGTAAAGACCAATTAAACGGAATCCGCTGTTTAACGTAGGATATTTAAATTCACACAAATGTGAATGAAATGTCGTTGTGGGGAGAAGAAACATTTGTTTGGAAAAATAATGTCTGGTACCGCTCATTCATCCCCGAAACACTGACTGCCACTTGAAACAGTGACTAAACTACGAAGCTAATTTAATAAGTTGAAAAACTTATTCGGGTGTTACAATTTAGTGGTCAATTATACGGAATATGTACTGTACTGTGCAATCTACTAATAAAAGTTTCAATCAATCAGCTAGAACTAGCAAAAACAATCCATACACCCACAACACATCTCATCTGCTTGTGTTGTTGTGAACGACATCGTCATGTCAGATCAATGTACAAACAGGATAGCAGTCACAACTTAAGAGGCTTTCTCTCTTATTTTTCGAATGGCCAAAAGTCGTCTCCAAACTCGTCAAGCTCAGAAAAGCAGCACACTGTCCCCTCTTCAAAATAACACGGCTGTGCGCAATATCTGGTCTGACAGCGCTAACAAAATAACGGTTTCAAAAAACGTTTCTTACACAAGCATAATGTACTTATTGATACATTTACAGCATTTCTATGCTTTGACTTGAAATACTGCTCAAGATGTATTGCACAAATACATTTTATGAAATTGTATTTATGACACAAAACAAACTATAGTGGTAAAATAAGCACAAAAGGTAAAATATAATTCCTAAAAATTAAAACAAACTTTTTTCGTACCGTCATTTATTGTTGTTACTATTATTATTTTTTTTACTTGTTTGTTACCGTGTTATATCCGGTTGTTCTTTTAAATTATTTCAAGTTGAGTATTTGTGGTACATAACCGCTCATGTTTTTTATTTTTTTTTAATCAATGAATAATCGTGTACTTAATCGTGATTTCAATATGAATAAAAAATTGATCATAATTATTATTTTTGGCATAATCGTCCAGCCCTGGCATTATCCTAGCTTTCTAAAAGATATAGTCGGAAGAAAAACAGTAGGGACACTTCGCCTTGTTATCCAATGAGAATTTGTCCCTAAATGTTTGCCATCCACACAGTGTAGAAAAGTGATAGCTTAGCCTTTGTCTCACCAGGATGACCGCTCCCTCATCAACCTCCACCTGATGCACACAAGCTACTTCCTGTTCGTCATGGTCATCACTATGTTCTGCTATGCGGTCATCAAGGGCAGGCCCGGCAAAGTGCGGCAAAGCAGCCCCGACTTCTTCCCCGAAAAGGTACTGCCGCCGCCATTGTCCATCTGCGCGAACGGGCGTCACATCGCACACTTGCAACATTAGGTTGACTCTTAAAGGCCTACTGAAACCCACTACTACCCACCACGCAGTCTGATAGTTTATATATCAATGATGAAATATTAACATTGCAACACATGCCAATACGGCCTTTTTAGTTTACTAAATTGCAATTTTACATTTCCCGGGAGTTTTTTCTTGAAAACGTCGCGTAATGATGATGTGTACGCTTGATGTCACGGGCTGTTAGGAATATGAGCGCTGCGCCTACACACAGCTAAAAGTCGTCTGCTTTAACGGCATAATTACACAGTATTTTGGACATCTGTGTTGCTGAATCTTTTGCAATTTGTTCAATTATTATTGGAGAAGTCAATGTAGAAAGATGGAGTTGGGCAGCTTTAGCCTTTAGCCACACAAACACAAGGTGATTCCTTGTTTAAAATTCACGGAGGTGAAACTTTACTATGGATCAGAGTGGACATGGATCCCAACTGAATGTCAACCAGCAGGTTTCGGGGAGAAAATTGTGGTAAAAAGTCTCTTCTTACCGGAGATCAGCTGAGCTTGCGCCGTCCATAAAGCTGTCGTCAACTTCGCTGAGACACTGTGCGTCAAGACACCCGTGGACATACCCCTCCGACGATCAGGTACTGTTAAACTCACTAAAACACGAGCAACACAATAGAAAGATAAGGGATTTCCCAGAATTATCCTAGTAAATGTATCTAAAAACATATGAATCCGTCTCAAAGCAATCACATTTTTTTTTGTTTTTTTTTCCTAGTCCGTCGCTATCAATATACTCAAACACGAATCTTTCATCCTCGCTCAAATTAATGGGGAAATTGTCATTTTCTCGGTCCGAATAGCTGTTTTTGTTGGAGGCTCTCATTAAAATCAAAGTAAATATGTGAGGAGCCATCAACATGTGACGTCATTGTCTGCGACTTCCGGTAGAGGCAGGGCTTTTCTCTTAGCACCAAAAGTTGCAAACTTTATCGTGGATGTTCTCTACTAAATCCTTTCAGCAAAAATATGGCAGTATCTCGAAATGATCAAGTATGACACATAGAATGGACCTGCTATCCCCGTTTAAATAAGAAAATCTCATTTCAGTAGCCCTTTAACCAGGGCTATCCAAACTATGGCCCGCTCGCGTATTACGTTTGGCCCACGGGAAAGTCATGAACTTGTTAATAGGAAACTGGCCCGCGGGGTACCTCCAACTTAATGCCGCCTATCTTGTGTACACCGTGAACAACTCTGGTTACATTTTTATATATGACCCAATCCACACAACCTTTCAAACTCACAGCGCGACAAAACTAAGACAAAAAGTCAACTCACATTGTCACACAACCTAACCTGCTCACTCAACTTTATGGATATTATAAAACATGTCCAAGCACAACACAATTCAAAATCACACCCTCTTGAATCCTCTGCAATGCATGATGGAGACAGATGCAAAGCACTCTCGCCAAAGTTATCCATGTTTGGCACATTTTACAATAGATGCTTGATATTTCTGATTGACGACAAAACTTTAAGGAGTTCGTCATTGAAGTCAACAAGGTAGGAGTACAAAATTCACATACTGTTAATATCCATCCATCCATCCATTTTCTACAGCTTATTCCCTTTGGGGTTGAGGGGGCGACGGAGCCTATCTCAGCTACAATTGGGCGGAAGGCGGTGTACACCCTGGACAAGTCGCCATGTCATCACAGGGCCAACACAGATAGACAGACAACATTCACACACTAGGACCAATTTAGTCTTGCCAATTAACCTACCGTATTTTTCGGAGTATAAGTCGGTCCGGAGTATAAGTCGCACCTGCTGAAAATGCATAATAAAGAAGGAAAAAACCATATATAAGTCGCACTGGAGTATAAGTCGCATTTTTGGGGGAAATTCATCTGATAAAACCCAACACCAAGAATAGACATTTGAAAGGCAATTTAAAATAAGTAAAGAATAGTTAAAAACAGGCTGAATTAGTGTACGTTATATGACGCATAAATAACCAACTGAGAAGGTGCCTGGTATGTTAACGTAACATATTATGGTAAGAGTCATTCAAATAACTATAACATATAGAACATGCTATACGTTTACCAAACAATCTGTCACTCCTAATTGCTAAATCCGATGAAATCTTATACATCTAGTCTCTTACATGAATGTGCTAAATAATATTATTTGATATTTTACGGTAACGTGTTAATAATTTGACACATAAGTCGCTCCTGAGTATAAGTCGCACCCCCGGCCAAACTATGAAAACCACTGCGACTAATAGTCCGAAAAATACGGTAATATCCAATTATATTAATTATCTATCCATCCATTTATTTTCTACCGCTTGTCCCGTTCGGGGTCGGAAGGCGGCGTACACCCTGGACAAGTCGCCACCTCATCACAGGGCCAACACAGATAGACAGACAGCATTCACACTCACATTCACACACTAGGACCCATTTAGTGTTGCCAATCAACCTACCCCCAGGTGCATGTTTTTGGCGGTGGGAGGAAGCCGGAGTACCCGGAGGGAACCCACGCAGTCACGGGGAGAACATGCAAACTCCAAACAGATCCCGAGCCCGGGATTAAACCCAGGACAACTCAGGACCTTCGTATTGTGAGGCAAATGCACTAACCCCTGTTTCCCACCGTGCTGCCCTAATCAGCTATCCTTTGTTAATAAATTATGTATAAATACATCAATATATACACATCTAAAGTATGTATAGCCTTACTTATACTGTGTATATACTAGGGGTGTAACGGTACACAAAAATTTCGTTTCGGTACGTACATCGGTTTAGAGGTCACGGTTCGGTTCATTTTCGGTACGGTAAGAAAACTACAAAATCAAAATTTTGGGGTTATTTATTTACCAAATTTGTAAACAATGGCATAACATACATATACACACAGGATCCATTGCCAGGGTTAATGTGGTCAACATATATAAAATAAAAACTAAATAAGATAAGGCTAAGAATGGTTTTTTTTAACAAAACCTTTCTACATATAAAGTTCTTTTTTTGATTGATTGATTGATTGATTGAGACTTTTATTAGCCTGGCTAACTTGGCAGTAAGAGGATATAGGGGTTCATTGTCCTTCCACCATAGAAGTGGGTCAAAATCTACTTTTTAATGCAATATGGACTTAAATCTGCTGCTATAAAAACATTTGTTATTGCTTTAGCCCTGCCTGACTCGCCGAGGAGAGGCTGCTTGAATGCAGTGGTGACGCTTCAAAGGGGTTAGCATGTGTTATGAGAGTAGCGTATGTGTGTGTGTGGCCCTTTAATATGTGACAGCATGTGACGTCAGTGAGTGTGTGGGCGAGCGAGGTGAGGGAGCTTAGCGGGATGGGCTGGTTTTTGTTGGATTGGCTGTGTGCAAGACCTCAATAAAGCCACGATTTGCAACTAATTGCTTGACTCTTCATTTACCCTGGAGTCCGTAGCTGTGGAGACTCACTGCCGGGTAGAATGAAGGGTGTTGCCCCTGAGAATACAACAGCCCTCGAGGAGTGTTTCCCCTGCGCTGCTCGACTACGATCTGGGAGCCGGAAGCAGGAAAGGTGCAACACATGTTTGACGTGTTGTCAGAAGCAGCTGCTGAACAATCTTGGCAAACCTCCATCCTCCATTGTTGTATTGCGCAGCCAAAGTGTTCCCAAACGGGGATCTTAACGATGCAGGAGGGTCTTCCAGCTCTGGCTTTTACATGTTGTCCTAGCCCGGTCGCTGATAGCATGTGTACTCGTTCAGTACACCTCCGAACCGAACCGAAACCCCTGTACCGAAACGGTTCAATACAAATACACGTACCGCTACACCCCTAGTATATACAGTTACTTTACATGCTTTCGGCCCCCAGCCAAGTTGTATACGCCCAATGTGGCCCCACGGTTAAAAAGTTTGAACACCCCTGATTAGCAGAGTGCGCCATAATGCTTGGTTTGCCTATGCACGGATGAGAAAAGGAAAAGTTCAAACTTGTCAGACACAGTTTATTTTAAGATGTGCAGTGAAGCCTGCCTTTTCACACATTCACCTTTTTGTTAAACTGAATAAGCCTGTCTGAATTAGGCTGCACTTCAACCCATCCTTTTGTCTTGCAGGTGGCTCTGTCTGAAGGTTAATTGGACGGTACCAGAAGATCAGCTGTAAGACCAGTTCAAAACAAGGACCCAGGGACAAGCACTCGGTTGCCTGTTGGTCTCTGCGGACTTTAAAGACTAATAAGAAGAAAGACAAAAGCGCTCGGCGAATGATTGAACTCTTCCTCGCAATGTTGGGATTATCCAACCAAAGATACAAGTGCCTGCATCCGTGGTGTAAATATGATGTAGGAACCTTTTTTGTGTTGTTATTGTTGCTAATAATTGATTTGCCATATCACAACATGCAGTACCACACAGGTGCCCACCTTAAAGACGATTGACACATTCATCCATACAATCCGGCTCGCTTGCTAACCTCCATCTGTTCACCAAGGCCCGCCTAGACGGGGTGCAGGAGCAGGACCGAAAACAGAGAAGACCGATAATGTACTTTTTCTTTATATTAAAGGAGTCCAAGCAGTGCTGAGCGGCTAACAATTGCAACAATGCGAGTTCAGGCTCAACTGGTAGTGTTCATTTGTTTTTAATTTAATCAGCAAGCTACTTCCTGGGTGCTTCAGACCGACGTACAAATAGTAATAACTTAACATTGTGCTTCATTCAACAAAATAATGGGGTCTTCCTTAGCCCTGAAGTGCTAGCCAAATGTTTTTTTTGTTTTTTTTAACGTAAATCTTGCTCATCCGTTTCTGTTTTTCTTTTAGCATTAACACGTCCGTTTTCTTAATGGCGACAATGAGCCAGAGATGTTTAGTTTTTTTCGTCCATAGACTTTGGAGAAACCTTACTTATCGTCAGATGGCACCACTCAAATAATAGTCACTGCAAATAATTCCACCTGTGCATCGTCACCAAACCCAACGATGTGAGAATTCATCATCAACATTGACTGATTTCACTTCTTGAATTGAAAAGCGGCATTGAGATGCCCTGAAGTTGTTTTTTTTCCTGACCTTTTTTTTTTAATTAGTAACTACCGGGCTACTTGTTGATGGAGGCAGAATAGAACAGCACTCTGCTCTATTATGTTTTTAAGGTTTGTTTGTTTTTAAAGCGAAAATCGTGAATTGATCCGCTGGTGTTTACTAAAGTGCACCACTTCAGTAACGTGTTATCAGAATAGGACAAAGTTGATGTCTAAATTACACACTTGTCTCGTTTTGTTGGGCCGGAAACTTGCCTTACCTGTTGTGGACTTGCTTTCTCGCTCGCCTTCATCATGTCATTTTCTTCCACTCACTAGAAAACTCTGAAAACATCGATCCGCTTTTGAATTATTCCTTTTTTTTGGGGGGCGGGGTTTAAATTTTGTACGCCACGCAAACACTGTTTAAGCACTTTTTATGTTTTATTTTGTGTGCACATTTTGATGTGATTTTTGCATTTTTGTTGTAATTTTGAGTTATTGCATATTCTCTCACCCAAAAAATGTCTGATTATATTTATGGTTAAAACGTGCGTATAGTATAACAAAATGTGCAAAAAAAGACAAAAAATTAAGAGTGTTTGGTGTTTTTTTTCTCTCTTAATGAACATTTACAGTTTGATTTTATTTTGTGCAACTTTGACAATCAAGATGTTTACTTTATCTGTATTTTTTTTTTTGTCGAGAAGCGCCTGAGTCTACATTTTTCTTTGCCTCCTAATTTAATTCCATTCAAAATAAAAATGTTGAATGTACTTTTTTCACAATCTTGTAAAATTCCATGTTATCCGTTCAAAAACTTGAATAATGTTTTTGTTGATATTATAGGAATATTGTATCGAACGCGTATCAATGAAAATAAATGTTCTTTTTGTTTTAATTTCAAAGTCTTCCAAGAAATGTATCATATTCAAGCATGCATCTGTCACGACTAAAGTGTGTCATCTGTGTGCAGCTCCGCAAATGGCCTTAAAATTGTTTGTGTGTATCGCTGTGTCAACGAAATGGCTTTATCGACAATAACGGCCATTCCTTTCTACTCACTGGGCGTTTTCTTGAGTTGTCTGCAGAGCTTTCAGGCTAAGAGTAGGAAGCCAAGCGTGTGCCTTCCTCACTTATCAAGCTGCATCCCTGTAGATAAGACACGTAGCATAGGGAAGGGAAGGAGATGGTTTTGTGGATATGACTGTAGATGAATACAAAGTGAATTAAAGTCTCTTTTAAGTTAATGTCTCCCGCTCATTTGTTTCTGCCATCTAAGATGATGTAACACACAATGTTGCCTCCAAGAAATATACCTTTTTTTTATACCACTGAGCTTGGGATTTATACAATATAATTCTAATAAAATGGGAGAGTGTCCCAAAAATAACGACACTGTATTTTCTTTTATAAGCATTATTGAATTAAGGCTAAAATGTGAAAAAATGTATACAATTTACTTTTTATTAAGTGGCACTACTTCTGTCAAAAAACTGAATTTGGAAAGCACAATAATACATATTCATTGTGAAGAAATATGAAATGCTTTTGGTAATAATTCTACTTAGATTTTTGTAAAAACAAAAAAAAAAAGGAAACATTTCCCATAATCAAAAATGCAACACAGCTTCATATTAGTATGTATTTAGTATATTAAAATATTTCTTTTTGAATATTAAATATTTGAAAAGACATATTGAGAGCACAAAACGTTTTTGTATTGAGCTTTAATCATGAAAAAAAAAAGTAAATATTTTATATAAATTACATACGGACAGCACAATAATATATATATATATATATATATATATATAGCTGGCTTTATATATATATATATATATATATATATATATATATATATATATATATATATATATATTGCTGGCTTTATATATATATATACATATATATATATATAAAGTATCAACATTTTTGTATTAAGCATCATTTAATATGAAATGCATTTGGAATGCACAATATTCCCAGCTACAACTGGGTTCTATTAACACTGACACGATTGTATATACGGCGGATACTGCCCTCCAAAATAGTTTCTCTTGTTTTGAGGAAATAACATTAGAGGAATTGTTACAACGTGTAAATGGAATAAAACAAACATGTTTACTTGACCCACTTCCTGGGAAACTGATCAAGGAGCTCTTTGTATTATTAGGTCCATCAGTGCTAAATATTATAAACTTATCACTTTCCTCGGGCACTGTTCCCCTAGCATTCAAAAAAGCGGTTATTCATCCTCTTCTTAAAAGACCTAACCTCGATCCTGACCTCATGGTAAACTACCGACCGGTGTCTCACCTTCCCTTTATTTCAAAAATCCTCGAAAAAATTGTTGCGGAGCAGTTAAATGAACACTTAGCGTCTAACAATCTATGTGAAACCTTTCAATCCGGTTTCAGGACAAATCACTCCACGGAGACAGCCCTCGCAAAAATGACTAATGATCTATTGCTAACGATGGATTCTGATGCGTCATCTATGTTGCTGCTCCTCGATCTTAGCGCTGCTTTCGATACCGTCGATCATAATATTTTATTGGAACGTATCAAAACACGAATTGGTATGTCAGACTTAGCCCTGTCTTGGTTTAACTCTTATCTTACTGATAGGATGCAGTGTGTCTCCCATAACAATGTGACCTCGGACTACGTTAAGGTAACGTGTGGAGTTCCCCAGGGTTCGGTCCTTGGCCCTGCACTCTTCAGCATCTACATGCTGCCGCTAGGTGACATCATACGCAAATACGGTGTTAGCTTTCACTGTTATGCTGATGACACCCAACTCTACATGCCCCTAAAGCTGACCAACACGCCGGATTGTAGTCAGCTGGAGGCGTGTCTTAATGAAATTAAACAATGGATGTCCGCTAACTTTTTGCAACTCAACGCCAAAAAAACGGAAATGCTGATTATCGGTCTTGCTAGACACCGACCTCTATTTAATAATACAACTCTAACATTTGACAACCAAACAATTAAACAAGTACTGCTTGCCTGTGTATCGACTGGGGACATCTCTGCGCTGCTGATCCGCCTCCGCTTGGGATGTTTTCCTGCTGGCTCCGCTGTTAACGGGACTCTCGCTGCTGTGTTGGATCCGCTTTGGACTGGACTCTTGCGACTGTGTTGGATCCATTATGGATTGAACTTTCACAGTATCATGTTAGACCCGCTCGACATCCATTGCTTTCCTCCTCTCCAAGGTTCTCATAGTCATCATTGTCACCGACGTCCCACTGGGTGTGAATTTTTCCTTGCCCTTATGTGGGCCTACCGAGGATGTCGTAGTGGTTTGCGTTGGGGTTTGTGCAGCCCTTTGAGACACTAGTGATTTAGGGCTATATAAGTAAACATTGATTGATTGATTGATATTTATGATAAAGTAAATCAAATATTTTTCTATTTAATTCTGGCAAAATTAAAATAAAAAACTAATAATGCATCAGGACATCACACTACATTTTTAGTCGGTGTAGTATGAATACTTTTTTTTTTTATCAAGCGCCATTTAATTCTGACATTTAAAAATATTTTTTGTATTAACCATTTAATTATTGGTAAACATGTGAAAACATTTTTTGAAAACTAATATTTAATATTATTGTAAAAACATTCGGATACCATAGGTTAATATATCATTTATTTTATTTAAATTGTGGCAAAAATGTCAAAAAATACTACAAAATAAATTAAAAGTAAAAATACTTTAAAAACACATGAATACTATAATACTGCATTTCAGGTTAGTGCCAGCAGATGGCGACAGATTGTTCCACAAACAGCTCGACCAAATTTAAGTCAATTCCTCTTACAAGCAAGGGGCAATTTCAGGGCAGAAAGACAAAAAATAAAGTCAAGTGACTTCCCAAAATACCTTCCCCTATTGACTTTTAATCCATAATGCAGTAGCGATCACAGACTATTTGAAACGCCATCATGCTTTTGAAAATTAAAACGTGTCACGGTGTCTCAAAGAATGAGTGCATTATTCCTTTCTAAATGTGTAAATAGTGTAGTTCTGCAGCACAAACACTGGAGGGCGCTCTATCGCCTGTTGACAAGTCTGTGAAATGCTGCTTCAGGAGAGACTCAATTATGAAAGTCTCATTAGATTTAAGTATAAATTACATTACAAAAACTTTAACCTTCAACTTTACTTTATTTTTTAAATTCAAATTAATAATTCATATATCAGTGTGTCTTTTTCATATATTAATAATTTAATTATGGAATTGTTCGTATTGTAAACACATATGTTCTTCTAAGATTAAGGTAAGATTTTGGGTTAGGATTATAGTTAGGGTTCCAAACTATGGTTCAGGTTTAGTTTAGTTATCTTTTCACTTCTGAAACAATACCGATTTTGGAGCCTTGAGTACTGCATGAATCATACATATTTTTCGGACTAAAAAACGCTACTTTTTTCCTACGCTTTGAACCCTGCGGCTTATAAAACTGTGCGGCTAGTTGAAAGATTAAAACGTGTTTTATTGTATGTGATAGGGTGCCAATTTTTTGGACGAGGTGGCTCACTGCAGGTGCTGCGGGTTGAACATCTAGTATTTCCTTCTGTTTAGTGCCGTGCGCTCTTCTTGTCATCCATGGCGTTTCTACTCGTGTGGTTTCTTCATTCATCAATCCAAGCAACGTTTGTAAGTTTTACAAAATAACTAAAATTATTCATACTTACTAAATTGTGACATGTTTGATAGGAGTGTTTTTAATGCTTATTTGTACGTGCAAATTTTTTCCTACGCTTTGATCCCTGCAAATTATAAAACAGTGCATTTTAGTAGTGGATTTTTTTCTGCTAACAGCCATAATGTTTTGTTTTCAATAGAATTTTAATCAAATTCAAGCAAAGGACTGAACTGGTTAGTTGTTTGTACGCCATCTTTTAGACAAGTACATGCACTCACTGCAGGTGTTGCGGGTTGAAAATGTACTTGTTTTAATGCCTTGAACCGGAAGTATAACTGTACTTAGACTTTTGGCTCGAAAGGATTCTTAATTCATCACTCCAAGCAGCGTTTGTAAATTTTCCAATATAAGTAAATTCATACTTGTCATGTCTGTAGGAGTGTTTTCATGCATACCTGTATGTGTTATCATAATGTAAACAAAAGAAAAATCTACTCCCAAGTGGGCCGGACTGGTAAAATCACGGCACAATAACTTAAAAACAAAGACAACTTCAGATTCATTGTTTAAAAATACAAGAAACACATTCCGAAAAATGTACAAATCAAAATGTTTTTTTTTTTTTTACACTTACATGTTGCGGTTAATAGTATTCTATCTTTATCTGTCATTATTTATACTCTCTGAATTCATCATGTTATAATGTTCATCAGTTAACTCATTGGTGTTAACTTTCAATCTATCAAAATAAAAATAAAAACTATCAAAATCAAATTACAGGATGTTTGATATGGAGTTTGCTCATTTTCCTCGACTGATGCACTTACATCATGGGGTTTATTTTTGTTTACATATGTAGCATCATCTACAACAGGGGTCACCAACCTTTTTGAAACCAAGAGCTACTTCTTGGGTACTGATTCATGCAAAGGGCTACCAGTTTGATACACACTTAAAAAAATTGCCAGAAATAGCCAATTTGCTCAATTTCCATCCATCCATCCATCCATTTTCTACCGCTTATTCCCTTTCGGGGTCACGGGGGGCGCTGGCGCCTATCTCAGCTACAGTCGGACGGAAGGCGGGGTACACCCTGGACAAGTCGCCACCTCATCGCAGGGCCAACACAGATAGACAGACAACATTCACACTCACATTCACACACTAGGGCCAATTTAGTGTCGCCAATCAACCTATCCCCAGGTGCATGTCTTTGGAGGTGGGAGGAAGCCGGAGCACCTGGAGGGGACCCTCGCAGTCACGGGGAGAACATGCAAACTCCACACAGAAAGATCCCGAGCCTGGATTTGAACCCAGGACTGCAGGACCTTCGTATTGTGAGGCAGACCCACTAACCCCTCTGCCACCGTGAAGCCCATTTGCTCAATTTACCTTTAGTAAATAAATCTATATATATATATATTTAAAAATGGGTATTTCTGTCTGTCATTCCGTCGTACATTTTTTTTCCTTTTACGGAAGGTTTTTTGTAGAGAATAAATGATGAAAAAAACACTTAATGAACGGTTTAAAAGAAGAGAAAACAGGAAAAAAATGAAAATTAAATTTTGAAACATAGTTTATCTTCAATTTCGACTCTTTAAAATTTAAAATTAAACCGGAATAAAACAAGACAAAAACTAGATGATTCGAATCTTTTAGAAAAAATTAAAAAAACAATTTATGGAACATCATTAGTAATTTTTCCTGATTCAGATTAATTTTTAGAATTTTGATGACAGGTTTTAAATAGGTTAAAATCCAATCTGCAGCTTGTTAGAATATATAACAAATTGGACCTAGCGATATTTTTAGCAAAGACAAGTCATTATTTCTTCTAGATTTTCAAGATTTTTTTTTTAAAATAGATTCAAAAGAATTTGAAATAAGATTTAAATTTGATTCTACAGACTTTCTAGATTTGCCAGAATATTTTTTGGAATTTTAATCATAATAAGTTTGAATAAACATTTTATAATATTCTTCGTCGAAAAAAAAGAAGCTAAAATGAAGAATTACATCAAAATGTATTTATTATTCTTTACAGTAATAATACATTTTTATTTTACTTGAACATTGATTTAAATTATCAGGAAAGAAGAGGAAGGAAATAACAGGTAAAAATGTATATGTGCTTAAAAATCCTAAAATCCTTTTTTAGGTAGTATTTTTTCTCAAAAATTTTTTTTCGGAAAGTTATAAAAGACATGCACCTGGGGATAGGTTGATTGGCAACACTTAATTGGCCCTAGTGTGTGAATGTGAGTGTGAATGTTGTCTGTCTATCTGTGTTGGCCCTGCGATGAGGTGGCGACTTGTCCAGGGTGTACCCCGCCTTCCGCCCGATTGTAGCTGAGATAGGCGCCAGCGCCCCCCGCGACCCCAAAAGGGAATAAGCGGTAGAAAATGGATGGATGGATAAAAAGCAAAGTAAAAAAATAAATGAATTTATTTAAACAAGTGAAGACCAAGTCTTTAAAATATTTTCTTGGACTTTCAAATTCTATTTGAGTTTTGTCTCTCTTAGAATAAAAATGTCGATCAAAGCGAGACCAGCTTGCTAGTAAATAAATAAAATTTAAAAAATAGAGGCAGCTCACTGGTAAGTGCTGCTATTTGAGCTATTTTTAGAACAGGCCAGCGGGCGACTCATCTGGTCCTTACGGGCGACCTGGTGCCTGCGGGCAACGCGTTGGTGACCCCTGATCTACAAAGATACAAATAATTGCTATAGTGACATCTAGTGGACATATTTAGAACAGCAGTTTATTTTATTCAAAAATTTCGGCTCATTTTTATACTTAGCAAACTCATCGGGCCGTACGTTGGACACCCCTGCCCTAAACCCTTTCTAACCTTTGGAACACTGGCTATTTTCAGTAAAACTTGTGTACAGTTAATTTCTTGTTGTAGCATTTTTAAATTTGAAATAGGATTACTATATTTAACAGACTATAAGCCACTACTTACTTTACCAAGCTTTGGCTTATAAAACGGTGCGGCTAATTTATGGCTTTTTTTTTGCTAACGGCCAAAATGTTTTGTATTCACCAAACAATCTTCAGAGACACTTAAGTAGTGTGTTATTGTTTGTGCCATGGCGCCATCTTTTGGACGAGTTTACTCACCGCCGTTACAATTGTGCTTCCTGTTTTGTGCCTCGAACCGGAGGTATAACCGTCCATAGCATATTCTTTGTTCACCCCTCAAAGCAAAGCTTGTAAGTAAAACAATCCATACTTACTTTATCGTCCCATGTGTGATGTTTTCAGGCATTTTTGTATGTGCTATCCTAATGTAAACAAAGCTGGCGTTGTTAGCATCAGCGAATATGCTAACACGAGTGTCTGTGTTAGTAATATTAATTTCCTATGGCATTATTTTTGTATTGTATCAGTTTCGTAATTTCACCAAAACGTTACCGTGGAGTTTGAGTCTGTTTAGCTGGTTGGAGAGCTAGCTTCCACCGGTGGCGGGTTAATGATGATGAATTCTGTTTTGTTTGATCAGCCGTTTTACCGCAGCGTTACAGACACCCTTTGTAACGGTATATATATATACCTGTGGCTTAAGGGCCGGTCTGGCTAATATAGTATACGTACAAACCCCGTTCCCATATGAGTTAGGAAAATGTTTTAGATGTAAATATAAACGGAATACAATGATTTGCAAATACTTTTCAACCCATATTCAATTGAATGGACTACAGGGACAAGATATTTGATGTTCAAACTCCTAAACTTTTTTTTTTTTTGCAAAAAATAATTAACTTAAAATTTCATGGCTGCAACACATGCCAAAGTAGTTGGGAAAGGGCATGTTCACCACTGTGTTACATCACCTTTTCTTTCAACAACACTCAATGAACGTTTAGGAACTGAGGAGACACATTTTTGAAGCTTTTCAGGTGGAATTCTTTCCCTTTCTTGCTTGATGTACAGCTTAAGTTGTTCATCGCTCCGGGGTTTCTGTTGTCGTATTTTAGGCTTCAAAACTTTCAATGGGAGACAGGTCTGGACTACAGGCAGGCCAGTCAAGTACCTGCACTCTTTTACTCTGAAGCCACGCTGTTGTAACACGTGGTGTGGCATTGTCTTGCTGAAATAAGCAGGGGCGTCCAAGATAACGTTGCTTGAATGGCAGTATATGTTGCGCCAAAACAAGTAGTGTCAAAGCGCTTTGAGTACCTTGAAGGTAGAAAAGCGCTATACAAGTACAACACATTAAAAAAAAAAAAAAAAAAAAAAACCTGTATGTACCTTTCAGCATTAATGGTGCCTTTGCAGATGTGTAAGTTACCCATGCCTTGGGCAATAATACACCCCCATACCATCACAGATGCTGGCTTTTGAACTTTGCGCCTATAACAATCCAGATGGTTATTTTCCTCTTTGTTCCAGAGGAAACAAATGTCCACAGTTTCAAAAACAATTTGAAATATGGACTCGTCAGGCCACAGAACACCTTTCCACTTTGCATCAGTCCATCTTAGATGATCTCGGGCCCAGCGAAGCCGGTGGCGTTTCTGGATGTTGTTGATAAATGGCTTTCGCTTTGCATAGTAGAGCTTTAACTTGCACTTACAGATGTAGCGACAAACTGTATTTAGTGACAGTGGTCTTCTGAAGGATCCCTGAGCACATGTGGTGATATCCGTTAAAAATTGACGTCGGTTTTTGATACAGTGCCGTCTGAGGGATCGAAGGTCACGGTCATTCAATGTTGGTTTCCGGCCATGCCGGTTACGTGGAGTGATTTCTCCAGATTTTCTGAACCTTTTGATGATATTATGGACCGTAGATGTTTAAATCCTTAAATTTCTTGCAATTGCACTTTGACAGACATTGTTCTTAAACTGTTTGACTATTAGCTCACGCAGTTGTGGACAAAGGGGTGTACCTCGCCCCATCCTTTCTTGTGAAGGACTGAACATTTTTTGGGAAGCTGTTTTTATACCCAATCATGGCACCCACCATTTCCCAATTTGCCTGCACACCTGTGGTATGTTCCATATAAGTGTTTGATGAGCATTCCTCAACTTTATCAGTATTTATTGCCACCTTTCCCAACTTCTTTGTCACGTGTTGCTGGCATCAAATTCTAAAGTTAATGATTATTTGCAAAAAAAAACAAAAACGTTTATCAGTTTGAACATCAAATATGTTGTCTTTGTAGCATATTCAACCTAATATGGGTTGAAAAATGATTTGCAAATCATTGTATTTCGTTTATATTTACATCTAACAAAATTTCCCAACTCACATGGAAACGGGGATTCTAAAACTATAGGGAGTATGTAACCCAGGTGACAAAACCCCATTAAATATCCTTTCAAAACCCGATTGAATATCCTTTCAATTTATTTTCGTCGTTTAAGCTGTCCTTCCGTGCGTCATTACGTCACGCGGCCCCGTGCGTCATTACGTCACCCAGTCACGTGACCTAACGCGGGAAGCTTAAAACCGGATAGTGGGCTGCTCCCAGGAGGATCGAGAGGGACACTTGGTCGACGTTGACGCTTTAATTATTAAGTAAGCCTTCTAAACTGAAATGTAATTTCCAACTGTAGGAGCCGACTACTGGAGCCGTGGGTCGTCTCGCGAGAGTGTTTGAGTGTGATTTATCCGCGGAATTGGTGAGTTGCATTTGTGTAGCTTTACGTAGCCTAGCCGCTGCACTCGTTCTGAATGGAGCTGTTAGCGTCTACCTATATGCCTGTTTGTCTGAAAACGTTATCACTAGTGATGGGTTGACGAGGCTTCATGTATCGTTTCGACACATTGCAAAACTGTATTGATACTGTGTCAATACTGTATCACTAAATACTGACACCTGCTGGACAGTAAAAATCCCTACAGGCAACCTGTGGACCGACTCAACTGACACTGATTTTATGACCTAGTACAGTAGTTCTCAACCTTTTTTCAGTGATGTACCCCCTGTGCACATTTTTTAAATTCAAGTACCCCCTAATAAAAGCAAATCATTTTTGGTTGGAAAAAAAAAGATAAAGAAGTAAAATACAGCACTATCAATCAATCAATCAATGTTTACTTATATAGCCCTAAATCACAAGTGTCTCAAAGGGCTGCACAAACCACCACGACATCCTCGGTAGGCCCACATAAGGGCAAGGAAAACTCACACCCAGTGGGACGTCGGTGACAATAATGACTATGAGAACCTTAGAGAGGAGGAAAGCAATGGATGTCGAGCGGGTCTAACATGATACTGTGAAAGTTCAATCCACAATGGATCCAACACAGTCGCGAGAGTCCAGTCCAAAGCGGATCCAACACAGCAGCGAGAGTCCCGTTCACAGCGGAGCCAGCAGGAAACCATCCCAAGCGGAGGCGGATCAGCAGCGCAGAGATGTCCCCAGCCGATACACAGGCAAGCAGTACATGGCCACCGGATCGGACCGGACCCCCTCTACAGGGGAGAGTGGGACATAGAAGAAAAAGAAAAGAAAATGTCATCAGTTTCTGATTTATTAAATTGTATACCAGTACAAAATATTGAAGTGAATTATATTTATATAGCGCTTTTCTCTAGTGACTCAAAGCGCTTTTACATAGTGGAACCCAATATCTAAGTAACATTTATACCAGTGTGGGTGGCACTGGGAGCAGGTGGGTAAAGTATCTTGCCCAAGGACACAACGGCAGTGACTAGGATGGCGGAAGCGGGGATCGAACCTGGAACCCTCAAGTTCCTGGCACGGCCACTCGACCAACCGAGCTATACCGCCCCGGGTGCTGGAGCCAATCTCAGCTGCAATCGGGCGGAGGGCGGGGTACACCCTGGACAAGTCGCCACCTCATCGCAGGGCCAACACAGGTAGACAGACAACATTCACACTCACATTCACACACTAGGGCCAATTTAGTGTTGCCAATCAACCTATCCCCAGGTGCATGTCTTTGGAGGTGGGAGGAAGCCGGAGTACCCGGAGGGAACCCAAGCAGTCACGGAGAGAACATGCAAACTCCACACAGAAATATCCCGAGCCCGGGATTGAACTCAGGACCTTCGTATTATGAGGCACATGCACTAACCCCTCTTCCACCGTGCTTTTAATTTTTGTGTATTAGTGAAGTGAAGTGGAGTGAATTATATTTATATAGCGCTTTTCTCAAGTGACTCAAAACGCTTTACATAGTGACACCCAATATCTAAGTTACATTTAAACCAGTGTGGGTGGCACTGGGAGCAGGTGGGTAAAGTGTCTTGCCCAAGGACACAGCGGCAGTAACTAAGATGGCACAAGCGGGAATCGAACCTGCAACCCTCAAGTTGCTGCCACGGCCACTCTACCAACTGAGCTAGGATAATACATTTGCATGAAGTGGGCGTGGCCTTTGTGCAAAAGCATAGAGTTAATATGGGATGCATCGCGCTGAATTTGTACGCATTTGACTGAAATTTCACTTTCTAATAATCACCGAAGGAAAGTTTCCAACTTAAATGAGAATTTAGGGAAGGTCGATCTTTCAAAGTCCACCATTTGGCCTGAGGGCAGATCGCTGAAGGATTGATGAGTACTACACCATGAATACTTAATACTCTCTCAACATGAAATACTTCAGAAACAAAAACAGGTTCAGAGAGAGTAATGTGCGAGGAATGTCAGTCAGCTGGAAAACAAAATAGATATGTACACATACATACGCACATACATATAAACTACTGGATATGTTTGATACTGGCTCTTTAAGATGATCATGTAGCTCAGGGGTAGGGAACCTACGGCTCTAGAGCCAGATGTGGCTCTTTTGATGACTGCATCTGGCTCTCAGATAAATCTTAGCTGACCTTGCTTAACACGATAAGTAATTAATAATTCTGCTGGTAAAATAACGTTCAAAATATAAAACATTCTCATGTATTTTAATCCATCCAACTGTTTTCTACCGCACCTGTTCAAGAAATAACAATGTTATTAAAAATAATTTAGAGACTTGTTATACTCTAAAAATGTTGGTTTTACCTAAAAAAAATGCATGCATTAGGCAGTGTTAAAAAATATGATATGCCTCTTACGGAAATCCATTTTAAAATATTTGGCTTTCATGGCTCTCTGTGCCAAAAAGGTTCCCGACCTCGGATGTAGCTCTTGCACAACAATGGCCGTGAATACACATGGAACAATAATAAATAGGGGCGTGTCCTTCACACTTATACCGGCCGGTAGTTCCAGAAACTGGAGAAGACGGATATCTTGTCCTTGAGCTGCTGACAGAGCTGGAGTGAGATGGTGAAGAAGACCAAGGTGTCGTTGAGCCAAGGAGCAACACACTCCACCTTGTGAACATGGCTGACTTCAAAGCGGTTATTGTTGAGTTCAAACATGGCTCCAGGACTGCGTGGCACCGAGCTGCCAGAAGGCTTGAAATACTTGGTGGTGTTGGACGGCAGCACGTGGAGTTGGTGAACTGTCGGGCAGAGTTTACTCAAGTTGATGTAGAAGTTCACCATCACATCACCGGGCATCGGAGGAGTGAACATCTTCATCAGCCCGCTGGTGGCCAGCTCAGGCAGCGTCATGGATGCCGGAGTGGTGAGGCGGTTTCGTGCGCGTGTCAGCTGCAGCATCACAGCGTCCATCAGCTTGTTCACTTCCGCCCCCGTCTTGAAGTGATAGCTGTCGTCATGGCTGCTCGGCAGCTGAAGAGCCTGGGTCACATGGTTGCGAGCGTCCCGGATCTGCTGTAATTTCCACTGCTTGTCATCCCTGAACTGGAAGTGTAGCACCTGGCTGCTCTTTGTCACCTTCAGATTGATGTCCGCCTGAGTCAGCACTTCTCCCTTGCTCATTTGTAGTGGTCTTTCTTGAACTGTTTGGAAAAAATATATAAAAATAACTAAAAACTTTTAGAAAAATAAACAAGTGGTTCAATTTTAAATAAAGATTTCTACACATAGACGTAATCATCAACTTAAAGTGCCCTCTTTGGGGATTGTAATAGAGATCCATCTGGATTCATCAACTTCATTCTAAACATTTCTTCACAAAAAAAGAAATATTTAACATCAATATTTATGGAACATGTCCACAAAAAATCTAGCTGTCAACACTGAATATTGCATTGTTGCATTTCTTTTCACATTTTATGAACTTACATTCATATTTTGTTGAAGTATTATTCAATACATATATTTATAAAAGGACTTTTGAAATGTTGCTATTTTTAGAATATTTATAAAAAATCTCACGTACCCCTTGGCATACCTTCATGTACCCCCCTATTTGAGAACCACTGGTTTAATTAACTCTGAACTCGTGTTGCGATTATACCATCTTTGGTAGAAACAAGGACTGAATCAAATACTGTATCACATTGTAAATATTGAACGTTCTGTGACTTTGTAGAAAATGTGAATGGCCATTCGAATTTACATGTCTGTTGTTGTTTATTTTTCCTATTATTCTTTAATATAATTTGGTACCCTGCTACTTTGTCCATGTTTGCAAGAAGAAGGCCTGAGTCCAGCCCGGTCCAGTCCAGTCCAGTCCCCCAAATTGTCTTTAATTCCATAATTTGGATGACAAATATGATTGTCACTTTTAGAGTAATATATGGGATTAGTGTTTTCAACTGAAGACAAGAATCATATTGTTGTTGTTTTTTTTGCACGGTGACATTTGATCTCTTTTGGTCACTTTGCAAAGTTGTGTTGGAAGTTCTTGCGGTGTTCCACAGGGTCGGCCTCTAAAGCCGCTTAAGTCCAAAAGCTCAAACCTGGGTGATTGTTTTCCTCTTAATCCTCTGCCTTTCAGTTAATGATTTTAATGATTTTAAATCCTGTGTTCAGTCTTCATTACTCTCCATTCCTAGAGCTGAATTTAGTTTCTTCTGATCTAGCCCAGACATATCATTCACTGTTTTACTTAGTACTTGTACAGTGCTTTATTGGAGTAACATACAGGCTACAGGTGGGGCTTAATTACCGGTGCGTTCTATAGCTTGGAAAATACTCAAGCTACACAGGTCTCATTGCGTTTTCAAGTCCATACCACCAAATGAGTTGATCGTACATTTGTCCAGAACAAGTGAAGGATAAAATCCTGCTTGTTCAGATTGTACTGCAAATATTTCAATGACAGCTTTTACTTTCTCAAGCTTTATAACCCAGAAAAATCCCAGAATGTTTAGGGATTAAATTAGAATTAGTGTTTCAAACTAGCATTAATGTTTTAAACTAGCATTAGTGTTTTATACAAGCATTAGTTTTTTTAAACTAGTGTTAGTATCTAAAACTAGCATTATCATTTTAAATTAGCATTAGCATTTTAAACTAGTCGTAGTGTTTCAAACTAGCATCAGTTTTTGAGACTAGCATTAGTTTATTAAACTGGCATTAGTGTTTCAAACTGGCATTAGTGTTTGAGACTAGCATCAGTGTTTAAAACTATCATCAGTGTTTAAAACTAGCTTTAGTGTTTTAATCTAGCATTAATGTTTTGTACTAGCATAAGTGTTTCAAACTAGCATTAGTGTTTTAGACGAGCATTGGTGTTTCAAACAAGAATTGTTTTAAACTGTCATTGGTGTTTTAAACTAGCATTAGTGTTTTTACTAGCATCAGTGTTTTGTACTAACATTAGAGTTTCAAACTGGCATTAGAGTTTCAAATTAGTATCAGTGTTTCAAAGTAGCATTAGTGTTTTATACTATCATCAGTGTTTGAGACAAGCATTAGTGTTTCAAACTAGTATCAGGGTTTCAAACTAGTATCAGTGTTTCAAACTAGTATCTGTGTTTCAGACTCACATTAGTGTTTCAAACTAGCATTGCAGTTTGAAGCTAACACAAGCATTTTAAACTAGCAATAGTGTTTTAAACTAGCATTAGTATTTTAAAATAGCATTAGAATTTCAAACCGGCATCAGTGTTTCAAACCGGCATCAGTGTTTCAAACTGGCATCGGTGTTTCATACTAGCATTATAGTTTCAAACTAGTATCAGTGTTTTATACTAAAATTTGTGTTTTATACTAGCATTAGAGTTTCAAACTAGTATCAGTGTTTTATACTAAAATTTGTGTTTTATACTAGCATTAGAGTTTCAAACTAGTATCAGTGTTTTAAACTACAAACCCCAACACCAGTTAAGCTGGCCTGTTGTGTAATTTCGTAAATAAAAACAGAATACAATGATTTGCAAATCCTTTTCAACTTATATTCAATTGAATAGACTGCAAAACTTTGTCAGTCTTTTTGCCAGTTATGCCAGCTTTTTTGAAACATGTTGCACGCATCAAATTCCAAATAAGCTGTTTGCAAAAAATAACGTTTTCCAGTTCGAACGTTAAATATCTTGTCTTTGCAGTCCATTCAATAGAAAATAGGTTGAAAAGGATTAGCAAATCATCGTATTCTGTTTGTATTTAAGATTTACACAACATGCCATCTTCTTTTGTTTTGTCTCAGCTTCTCAGGCAAATCATATAGTTGATGTAGATGCCCATATCGGCTGTTCAGATTTACTTTACAAAAGAGAAGTATAGGATACATCTTATTGCCTTATTTGAATTTGACTTTATTAAATGTATTTATATTATCATTTGGTGCAGGAGGGGATAGAAAGAGAAAAAAAGGAAGACAGAGGGGGAAATTGTGGGGATAAGAGGGGGATTAGACAGAGACAACAACCGCAAACAAAACAAAAACAACAACAACAATAGAACAACACCAGCACATACGATATGTACAAATATGATCGTAAAAGTGATAACAAATAAGCAGTTAGTGAAATAAATAATAATATAGAAATGACAATGAGCATTTTTACACCAAAACTGGAGCAATACAAATACCAATAGAAAAACCGCTATTGATCATGAACAATACCAATAGTTTACCTCTATTTTCAACAATACAATTATTCAAATGCAACAATACATATACATAATGATAGCTAGAGAGATAATATAAAAAAAAAAGGAATACCGAAAGATGGAGGTGAAGAGAGAGAGGCAACCTATATTAATCTTGTAGATTGTTATAGTAACAATGGGTTAGGCTTTGTCAACGTGCCAACTTCACTGGTTTTGGGTTGGTAGCATCAGTGTTTCAAACTACTGTCAGTGTTTCAAACTAGTATCAGTGTTTCAAGCTAACATTAGTCTTTTTAAACTAAGGTTGTATTTTTTTTTTTTACTGCACTGCCTTTGGTCCCATGACACAAACAAAAGTAACCAAAAAGTGCAATAATTATTGCTGCAGACCAGAATAGTGGACCACAAGTGAGAACTCAACCCCAAACGGATCTCCCCGCCGACAGATGGATGAGGCTAATATCGTAATTAAGCACCTCAGGCCGACGGTTCCTGTTTACCGGTTGGTTGCTAGGCAGTGACATCAGCTGATCCCTCCCCACCCTCCATCCCCTAATCCCCTTCCCTCTCTTGGCACACTCACTCTTGCCTCCTCTCTCTCCCAGATAGGCAGCGCATACGTGGGTGGAGCGCGCGGGTGTCTCCGGCGAGGAGAGCCTGGAAGGAAGGTAGTAGAGTGTGTGTGTGTGAGAGAGAGAGTGTGTGTGTGTGTGCAGGAGGGAGGGATGTGACAGCATGGTCTGGGTGTGAGGACGTCAGTGGAAGACGCGGCGGCAGCCTCCACATGTCCACCTAGAAAGACGCACCTGGAGGGGTCTTTCTTTTTGTTGTTGTTGGGTTTTTATTTTTTTATATATATGATTTCTCAGTTTGTGAGTGGTCTTGGGAGAAGGCTCCTGGCTGGACCGCATGCATGACACAACGCAAAGGCGAGAAACCCACCATCAGCATCCAGGAGCACATGGCCATTGACGTGTGCCCGGGACCCATCCAGCCCATCAAGCAGATCTCGGACTACTTCCCACGGTACCCCCGGGGCCTGCCGCCCTCGGGGCCCCCGCGCTCCGCTCCACCCGCCGCCGCCGCCGCTACTACCGTAGCTACCGAAAGTGAGCGCCCGGATGAAGAGAGCCCGGACCGGGCGTTCGCCGGGGGAGCGTCGGCCTCCTCACCGGCGGCCACCAGGAGGGAGGAGGAGGAGCCCGACGTGGAGGGATACGACTCGGACGACTCCAGTGAGTGAGCTTCCATCCGATCCAATTCTAGCCTTTCTTTCTTTTGACTTCCACCAGTTGCCAGGCATCCATCTTCCTTTTTATTTTTCACCTTTTCTTCTCCCCTGCCCCCACTCCTCCATCCCCTACAACTCTGCGCCTCTCACACCAGACAACTGTTGCTGCCGCCGCAACAATTGCAGCCTCCTCCCCGAGCTCTCGCTCTACTCCGTCTCTTAGAGATGCTGTTTTGATGCATGTCGGCATGCATTTTTATTACAGTCAGGCTTTTGTTTGTTTCGGACATGCTTATGCTTATCAAATTAAGGCTGTAATTCTTTTTTTTTTTTTATCACGTCCCCCTCCCTCAGTTGAACTATCAGGACTTGTGCATTTTTTTGGACTTGTGCATGTTCATGCAAGAAAAATGTTGCTTGCTGCTCACGCCCCCCTGAAATAAATTTTTTTCACCCCCCTCAACACCTCCCCGAGTTGAAATTATATTAACAACTTGATAACATTTGTTGACATCTTTGTGCATGAAAAATTACACTAGAACTAAAAATCCACCCTGCTGCTCACAACCCCCACCCCCCCCCCAAAAAAAAAATCAGCCGCCCCCCCCACCCTGAATTGAAAAACTATTAGGAGCCTGATAACATTTGACATCTGTAAGACTTGTGCATCATTTGTAATGAAAAATGACACTAGAACTAAAAATCGACCCTCCTCCTCACGCCCCCACCCCCCCGAAATACATGTTTTCACCCCCCTCAACACCTCCCTGAGTTGAAATAATAGGATCTTAACATTCTTTGACATATTTGTGCATGAAAAATGACACTAGAAATAAAAATCCACCCTCCTCCTCACGCCCCCCAGAAATACATTTTTTCATCCCCCTCAACACCTCCCCGAGTTGAAATATTAAGAACCTGATAACATTTATTGATGGCTTTGTGCATGAAAAATTTCACTAAAACTAAAAATCCATCCTGCTGCTCATGCCCCCCCACAATAAAAACAAATTATGACACCCCCCCCCCCCCCGAGTTGAAATACTATTAGGAGCCTGATAACATTTATTGACATCTTTAAGACTTGTGCATTGTTTATAAATGAAAAGTGACACAAGGACTGAAAATCAACCCTGCCGCTCACGCCCCCCCCAGAAATACATGTTTTCACCCCCCTCAACACCTCCCTGAGTTGAAATAATATTAAGATCTTGATAACATTCATTGACATATTTGTGCATGAAAATGACACTAGAAATGAAAATCCACCCTCCTCCTCACGCCCCCCAGAAATAAATGTTTTCATCCCCCTCAACACCTCCCCAAGTTGAAATATTAAGAAACTGATAGCATTTATTGAAGTCTTTGTGCATGAAAAATTACACTAGAACTAAAAATCCACCCTGCTGTTCATGACCCCCCAAAATAAATAAAAATCACGCCCCCCCTCACCGAGTTGAAATACTATTAGGAGGTTGATATCATTTATTGACATCTTTAAGACTTGTGCATTGTTTATAAATGAAAAGTGACACAAGGACTGAAAATCAACCCTGCCGCTCACGCCCCCCCCCCTGAAATACAGGTTTTCACCCCCCTCAACACCTCCCTGAGTTGAAATATTATGATCTTGATGACATTCATTGACATATTTGTGCATGAAAAATGACACTAGAAATGAAAATCCACCCTCCTCCTCACGCCCCCCTGAAATACATTTTTTCATACCCCTCAACACCTCCCCGAGTTGAAATATTAAGAACCTGATAACATTTATTGAAGTCTTTGTGCATGAAAAATTACACTAGAACTAAAAATCCACCCTGCTGCTCATGCCCCCCCAAAATAAATACAAAATTCACGCCCCCCCTCACAGAGTTGAAATACTATTAGGAGTCTGATATTATTAATTGACATTTTTAAGACTTGTGCATTGTTTATAAATGAAAAGTGACCCAAGGACTGAAAATCAACCCTGCTGCTCATGCCCCCCTTAAAATACATGTTTTCACTCCCCTCAACACCTCCCTGAGTTGAAATATTAAGATCTTGATAACATTCATTGATGTAGTTGTGCATGAAAAATAACACTAGAAATAAAAATCCACCCTCCTCCTCACTCCCCCCTGAAATACATTTTTTCAACACCTCTCCGAGTTGAAATAATATTAATAACCTGATAACATTTATTGACGGCTTTGTGCATGAAAAATTTCACTAGAACTAAAAATCCACCCTGCTGCTCACGACCCCCCAAAATAAAAACAAATTATGCCCCCCCGAGTTGAAATACTATTAGGAGCCTGATAACATTTATTGACATCTTTAAGACCTATGCATTGTTTATGAATGAAAAGTCACACAAGGACTAAAAATCAACCCAGCCGCTCACGCCCCCCCCCGAAATACATGTTTACACCTCCCTGAGTTGAAATAATATTAAAATCTTGATAACATTCATTGACATATTTGTGCATGAAAAATGACACTAGAAATGAAAGTCCACCCTCCTCCTCACGCCCCCCTGAATTACATGTTTTCATACCCCTCAACACCTCCCCAAGTTGAAATATTAAGAACCTGATAACATTTATTTACGGCTTTGTGCATGAAAAATTACACTAGAACTAAAAATCCACCATGTTGCTCACGACCCCCCAAAATAAGAACAAATCATGCCCCCCCCCCCCCCCTCCCAAGTTGAAATACTATTAGGAGCCTGATAACATTTATTGACATCTTTAAGACTTGTGCATTGTTTATAAATGAAAAGTGACACAAGGACTGAAAATCAACCCTGCCGCTCACGCCCCCCCCCCCGAAATACATGTTTTCACCCTCAACACCTCCCTGAGTTGAAATAATACTAAAATCTTGATAACATTCATTGACAAATTTGTGCATGAAAAATGACACTAGAAATAAAAATTCACCCTCCTCCTCACGCCCCCCTGAAATAAAAAATGTTCATCCCCCTCAACACCCCCTCCGAGTTGAAATATTAAGTACCTGACAACATTTATTGACGTTTTTGTGCATGAAAAAATACACTAGAACTAAAAATCCACCCTGCTGTTCACGACCCCCAAAGTAAAAATAAATCATGCCCCCCCCGAGTTGAAATACTATTAGGAGCCTGATAACATTTATTGACATCTTAGTGCATGAAAAAATAGACAACTACAAATCCACACTGCTGCTCACGACCCCCCAAAATACATTTTTTCACGCCCTCCGCCCCCGAGTTGAAATACTATTAGGAGCCTGATAACATTTATTGACATCTTCAAGACTTGTGCATCTTTTATAAATGAATAGTGACACAAGGACTGATAATCTACACTGCTGCTCATGACCCTCATACATTTTTTCACGCCCCTCCCTGAATTTAAATACTATTAGAAATCTGATATTTACACATTTTTTCAAAGACTTGAGAATCGTTTATGCATGAAAAATGACATTAACAAATAAAATTTAAAAAAAATTCCACCCTGCCACTCATGCCCCCAAACATTTTTTCATGCCCCTCCTCGTATTGAAATACTATTAAGAACCTGATAATATTTATAGATTTTTTTTTTTTAAGACTTGCATATCGTTAATGCATGACAAATGACACTAGCACTGAAAATCCACCCTGCTGCTCACGACCCCCTGGAGTTAAAATACTATTAAGAACCTTTATAAAATGTATTATTTTTTTAAGACTTGTGCATCGTTTATGCAAGAAAAATCACACTAACACTGAAAATCCACCCCTCGAAAAACAATTTTCTTCACGCCCGCCCCCCTAAGTTGAAATACTATTAAGAACCTGATAATATTCATGGATTTTTTAAAGACTTGTGCATTGTTTATGCATGAACAATTGTGCATTGTTCATGCATGAACAATGTCACCAACTCTGAAAAGCCACCTTTCACGTTCACGTCCTCCATTCATTTTTTTAACGCCCCTCCCTGAATTGTAATATTAAGAACATAATCAAATGTATAGATTTTTTTAAAGACTTGTGCATTGTTTATGCATGAACAATTGTGCATTGTTCATGCATGAACAATGTCACCAACTCTGAAAAGCCACTTTTCATGTTCACGTCCTCCATTCATTTTTTAACACCCCTCCCTGAATTGTAATATTAAGAACATAATCAAATGTATAGATTTTTTTAAGACTTGTGCATTGAATATGCATGAAAAATGACACTAACACTGTAAATCCGTCCTTCCACTCGTGCCCCCCGCCCAGCAGGCACAAGACATTAAAACGACGTTGAACTTGTTGAACAACTCAAACATAACGTTGAAACATGATTTTTTAAGATGTTTAATCAATGTTGGCTTCAGACATTTATTTGACCATTAAATTTTGGTTGTTTCCCCAACACAAATACAACGTTAAAACATGCTTTTTGACGACGTCTATTCAATGTCAGGTTGTGGCGTTGATTTGACCATTGACATTTTGTCATTTCCCAACCAACAACGTGGATCCAACGTTGGACATCGTTGTCTCAATTTACAAATACAACTATTTTGCAATGTCTTTTCAAAGTCAGTCTAAAGGACATGTACGTTTAAAGGCCTACTGAAATTAGATTTTCTTATTCAAACGGGGATAGCCGGTCCATTCTATGTGTCATGTTTGATCATTTCGCGATATTGCCGTATTTTTGCTGAAAGGATTTAGTAGGGAACATCCACGATAAAGTTCGCAACTTTCGGTGTTAAGAGAAACGCCCTGCCTCTACCGGAAGTCGTAGACTATGACGTACGTGTAGGGGCTCCTCACATATTCACATTATTTTTAATGGGAGCCTCCAACAAAAAGTGCTATTCGGACCGAGAAAACAACAATTTCCCAATTAATTTGAGCGAGGATGAAAGATTTGTGTTTGACGATATTGATAGCGACGGACTAGAAAAAAAAAAAAAAACGTGATTGCATTGGGGCGGATTATGATGTTTTTAGAGACATTTACTAGGATAATTCTTGGAAATCCCTTCTTTCTATTGTGTTGCTAGTGGTTTAGTGAGTTAAATAGTACCTGATAGTCGGAAGGGTGTCTCCACGGGTGTCTTGACGCGCAGTGTCTCAGGGGAGTCGACGGCAGCTATGGACGGCACAAGCTCAGCTTTTCTCCGGTAAAAACTGACTTTTTAACCACAATTTTCTCACCGAAACCTGCTGGTTGACATTTAGTAGGGCACTATGTTGGCTTGACCGCGCTCTGATCCATAGGAAAGTTTCACCTCCAGGAATTTTAAACAAGGAATCACCGTGTGTTTGAGTGGCTAAAGGCTAAAGCTTCCCAACTCCATCTTTCTACTGTGACTTCTCCAATATTAATTGAACACAGATTCAGCAACACAGATGTACAAAATACTGTGTAATTATGCCGTTAAAGCAGACTACTTTTAGCTGTGTGTGTGTGCAGTGCTCATATTTCCTTAAAACCCGTGACGTCTTGCGTACACGTCATCATTACACAATGTTTTCAAGACAAAACTCCCGGGAAATTTAAAATTGTCATTTAGTAAACTAAAAAGGCCGTATTGGCATGTGTTGCAATGTTAATATTTCATCATTGATATATAAACTATCAGACCGGGTGGTGGGTAGTAGTGGGTTTCAGTAGGCCTTTAATCAACGTTGTATCAATGTCGTGTGCCTGCTGGGTGGGGACCTACATTTTATCACACACACCCTGAATTGAAATACTATCAAGGTAATATTTATTGATTAACTTAGGCTTGTGTATCATTTTGGCATGACAAATTTCACTAACACCTTTCCCCCAAAAGGTGGGCCCATCCCCACTATGTGAGTAGTGTTGCATTAAATAATTCATCAAGTCCGAAAAAGGAGTAGGGGAATCAGAATCCTCCTCTTTTTCTTTTTTTCTGGGGCACTTGCGGTGTACGAGCGTTTTTGTATAGCTCCCCGGAGGGTCCACAGGTGACCCTCTGAACGGTTCCTCAGTCCTCCTTGAGAGAGATTGGAGGTTAACATGCGACGGATTCATCCTCTTTCAGAGGTAATCCGGCCAGACTGGCATGCATGAGGTGGGTTGGGGAGGGGAGTGGTGGGGGGTTAATCCTGAACTGGACTAGAGGATGATGAAGAGCAGAGGGAGGAAGAGGAGGCAGATGTTGCTCTGTGATGACCTCTGTGAAGCAACAGGGATTTTACGCCGTACTGGATTGTTTACCTTACCAAGTTCAATTGTATTTGCAAGGCCCTAACAATAAGTCTTCTTAGCGCGACGCATTTTGTGTAAAAAGGCATTTAAGAACCAAAATGTACAAACATTCATATACACCTTCTGTACATATACAAGTACATACACTCATGCACATAATCACGTTTCATCAAGCATATATCAACGTTGTTGCCCTAGGGTAATCCGGGTAACACATGGCATACTGACAAAGCTTAACCCATTGTTACTATAACAATCTGCAAGATTAATATAGGTTGCCTCTCTCTCTTCCCCTCCATCTTTCGGTATTCCTTTTTTTTATTTTTTTTTATCTTCCTAGTTCTCATTATGTATACGTATTGTTGCATTTGAACAACTGTATTGTTGATAACAGAGGTAAACTATTGGTATTGTTCATGATCGAAAGCGCTTTTTCTATTGGTATTTGTATTGCTCCAGTTGTAGTGTAAAAATGCTCATTGTCATTTCTATATTGTCATTTCTATCTTATTTATTTCAGCATATCGTATGTGCTGCTGTTGTTGTTTTTGTCTCTCTGTCTGATCCCCCTCCTGTCCCCACGGTTTCCCCCTCTGTCTTCCTTTTTTTCTCTTTCTGTCCCCTCCTGCTCTGGCCCAGCTGCACCAAATGATAATATAAATGCATTTAATAAAGTCAAATTCAAATAAGGCAACAAGAGAAGTATCCTACACTTCTCTTTTGTAAAGTAAATCAGAACAGCCGATATGGGCATTTACATCAACTATATGATTTGCCTGAGAAGCTGGACAGGACAAAGAAAAAAGAACCAAAATGTCACTCAGAAGCGCAATGATTGTAAAATGATCGTGTGCAAGAACTCTCCAGGCCTGAAGGGGGCAGTAAAGTAAACGAAATGTACTGCTCGATCTGCCGAGTCAATGCCCCACTCACACACCGACGCCAGTGGATCGCATCAGCAAACAATTTCCTCGTGCCATTTGTGCTTTCGCAAAACCAGCAAGCGACGAAATAACAACCTAAAAATATGTTCGTTTAGCTAGTTGTACAAAACCCAACACCAGTGAAGTTGGCACGTTGTGTAAATAAAAACAGAATACAATGATTTGCAAATCCTTTTCAACTTATATTCAATTGAATAGACTGCAAAGACAAGATATTTAATGCTCAAACTGAAAAACTGACAAACTGATTTTTTTTTTGCAAATTATAATTAACTTGGAATTTAATGGCAGCAACACCTTGCAAAAAAAGTTGGCACAGGGGCATTTTTACCACTATGTTACATGGCCTTTCCTTTTAACAACACTCAGTAAACGTTTGAGAACTGAGGAGACCAATTTTTTTAAGCTTTTCATGTGGAATTCTTTCCAATTCTTGCTTGATGTACAGCTTAGCTTAGCTCTTGGATAAATTATATCTACGTATCAAGAAAAAAATACAAGAGCATGCCTTGTATTTGTTAGCATGCCTTATGAGGACTTGACCCATTGTGAGTAGAGATGTCCAATAATATTGGACTGCCGATGTTATCGGCCGAAAAATACTTTAAAATGTAATATCGGAAATTATCGGTATCTGTTTCAAAAAGTAACATTTCTGACTTCTTAAAACGCCGCTGTACGGAGTGGTACACGGACGTAGGGAGAAGTACAGAGCGCCAATAAACCTTAAAGGCACTGCCTTTGCGTGCCGGTCCAGTCACATATCTACAGCTTTTCACACACACAAGTGAATGCAAGCATACTTGGTCAACAGCCATACAGGTCACACTGAGGGTGGCCGTATAAACAACTTTAACACTGTTACAAATATGCGCCACACTGTGAACCCACACCAAACAAGAATGACAAACTTATTTCGGGACAACATCCGCACCGTGACACAACAGAACAAATACCCAGAACGCCTTGCAGCACTAACTCTTCCGGGATTCTATAATACACCCCCCCCCCCCCCCAAACCCGCCCACCTCAACCTCCTCATGCTTTTTCAGGGAGAGCATATCCTAAATTCCAGGGTGCTGTTTTGAGGCATGTTAAAAAAAAAATGCACTTTGTGACTTCAATAATAAATATGGCAGTGCCATGTTGGCATTTTGGGCTTCACGGTGGCACAGGGGTTAGTGAGTCTGCCTCACAATACGAAGGTCCTGAGTAGTCCTGGGTTCAATCCTGGGCTCGGGATCTTTCTGTGTGGAGTTTGCACGTACTCCCCGTGATTGAGTGGGTTCCCTCGGGGTACTCCGGCTTCCTCCCACTTCCAAAGACATGCACCTGGGGATAGGTTGATTGGCAACACTAAATTGGCCCTAGTGTGTGAATGTGAGTGTGAATGTTGTATGTCTACCTGTGTTGGCCCTGCGACATACTTGCCAACCCTCCCGGATTTTCCGGGAGACTCCCGAAAATTCAGCTCCTCTCCCGGAAGAAACTTTCCCCCGAAATTCACGCCCCCTCCAGCTCCGTGGGGACAGCCTGTTTTCACCTCCGCTTTCCTGTTATATAAACAGCTTGCCTGCCCAATCATGTTACAACATCTACGGATTTTAATAAAAAAACTGCACACGCAAGGAGACGAAGCAGAAGAACGAGGAAGTTACAGCCATGGCGACGCCGTCTGTAATAGAGTGATTCTATGTTGTCTGTTGCCATCTCCTGGTGAATGTTGGCTATAGCGTTAAAGGGATTCTTTTTGATTGACCAACGATTTACGTGGTGTTGTGCACCTGACTGCAAGTGACTCTCGCCAGTACGCAAATGGCAGAACAAAGGTGAATCAAATAGTGAAAGGTAATTGTTGTTTTTTTTAATTTTTTATAACCAGCAAGCACAGTACAGTTGGTAGAACTGTGTTTTTATTACTGTGTATTTGATAGGTGCCATCTGAAATTCAACTATTTTTATATATACATATATATATATGTATATATATATAATAAAATAAATATATATAGCTAGAATTCATTTAAAGTCAAGTATTTCATACATATATATATATATATGAAATACTCGAGTTGGTGAATTATTCTCGCCCACAACCACGCCCCCCACCCCCACCTCCCAACTGTGTTTTTTATTACTGTGTATTTGATAGGTGCCGTCTGAAATTCAAGTATTTTTATTTATATAATAACAATGGATTAGATTTATATCGTGCTTTTCTATTATTAGATGCTCAAAGCGCTCACAGAGAAGTGGGAACCCATCATTAATTCACAAAATATATATTGCTAGAATTCATTGAAAGTCAAGTATTTCATACATATATATGAAATACTCGAGATGGTGAATTATACCCGTCCCCTCTTAACCACGCCCACCACCCCACCTCCCGAAATTTGAGGTCTCAAGGTTGGCAAGTATGCCCTGCGATGAGGTGGCGACTTGTCCAGTGTGTACTCCACCTTCCGCCTGATTGTAGCTGAGATAGGCAAAAGCGCCCCACGTGACCCTTAAGGGAATAAGCGGTAGTAAATGGATGGATGTATGTTGGCCTTTTTTTTCCCATAACTTGAGTTGATTTATTTTGGAAAACCTTGTTACATTGTTTTAATGCATCCAGCAGGGCATCACAACAAAATTAGGCATAATATTGTGTTAATTCCATCCATATATATACATATCGGAATCGGTAATTAAGTCGGACAATGTCGGATATCTGCAAAAAAGCCATTATCCGACATCTCTAATTGTGAGCTAAACCCGGTCTTGACTCCTCTTGTTTGGTCGCCCGAAAGACACAAGGGACCCTCACTACACTGTCAAAGCACTCGGCTAACATCGAGCCTGAACACTTTTATTAAGCATCTGCTTCATGGCATTGCAATATGATGACTCCACAAACAACACGGGCAACAGGTGTTGGCAGCAGCGGTCTTGTAGCAAATGTGCATGATTTTGTCGGTGTGTGTGTGGGGGGGTTACGGTGCAGTCTCACACAAACAAGCGCTCCTGTCCTTCCGTGCTAATGCGTCAATTAGTCACTCACATCTGCTGGAGTGTCATCTTAATGATTTGGCAATCAACCTGGAGATGCATCAGTGATGCGAGGTAATTACTGCCCAGTCAAGCCCGTCCTCTTCTTACCTCCAATAACCGCTAACAGGACATGCAAATGTTGTAGTTTAATGTGCGGTTTGATATCCGCAGTTGATGCCATACCTTATTGCTCTTTGCTATGAAATAAATCCTGCTGTGGAACACAGTCTGCGCGACACCCGAGTCTACAGCAATAAATAAAGATATCCGTTACATCTTCATGCGGTTTTCGCGCTTCTCACCTTTATCTCATATTGGAATTTGACAGCACCGACCAAACCATCTGAAGTGTTTGTCCTAGGTTTACCTCCGTAATGGCAGCTTTGTGACTATTATTTGCAAATAAACTAACTTGCACTGGGATTCGAAATAAGGAACTTGAAAAGTGGATCTTCTCCTGGTTGTCGCCAATAGCTAATGTTTACTCCTTTTAAACAGCAATCTTGTAACAGCTGTGTGGCATAGCGATGCCGGATACGTTCTTCCAAGGATGCGTCGGCAAAAACACAGCAAAAGGTAAGAAATAAAGGATTTATTAAAGTAGTAAAACAGGCTAGAACAAAAACACTGGTGCTAATAGAACAAGGTAAACAAATGGCGCTAGCATAGAGGCCTGGAACAACAAACAGAAAAACTTGACTTGGCAAGAAGGTACAAATAAGGGAAAACAAACCATTAGCATGAGAGTTCGAATAAAACAGACGTAGCGTGTAAGCTAGCGAGAATATTCATACAGAGCAGTCGTCACTTGTTGCACGAAGGCAAATTAGGAACCCAGAATGAAGAACGAAAAGGGGCGAGCTTAAATAAGGGAGGTGATTACAAGAAACAGGTGTGCGTGGATAGCAAGGGGGAGGTAAACTAATGAGCTACCATGGTGACAGACTAAACAGGAAAAAAGGACGTCAAAAACAGTGATACCAAAAAGGAACAATAAACAGGAACATGTAAAGATCCGAACAGCGGGTCACAACAAATCTAGTTAAATTAACAGCACTCCTGCTGGTTGCAGCCGAGTAGTACACCGTGTTTTGCCTCAAATGTAAGAAGAAGCAATTACTTGATGATTACAAGGTTCCTTATGTTCAAAAGTTAAAGTTAAAGTACCAATGATTGTCACACACACACTTGGTGTGGTGAAATTTGTCCTCTGCCTTTGACCCATCCCAATGTTAACCCCCGGGAGGTGAGGGGAGCAGTGGCCAGCAGCAGTGCTGCGCCCGGGAATCATTTTTGGTGATTTAACCCCCAATTCCAACCCTTGATGCTGAGTGCCAAGCAGGGAGGTAATGGGTCCCATTGTAATAGTCCAGAGGTGGGTAGAGTAGCCAGAAGTTGTACTCAAGTAAGAGTACTGTTACTTTAGAGATGTATTATTCAAGTAAAAGTAAGGATTAGTCACCCAAATATTTACTTGAGTAGAAGTAAAAAGTATGTTGTGAAAACAATACTCAAGTACTGAGTAACTGATGAGTAACCTGTTCGTTTAATGATGATGGCAACAAGTAATGCACAAAAACATATAAATAGCAATGAACAAATTCAGAGCCAGGAATATCTCTTAAGCAACCAAAATAATAATATATATTTAATATATATTTGGTTTTACACTGTATTGAAGAAAATTTGAAAATGAATTTTACCTTTGCAACCTCATTATACTATTGGCTAAGTTTTATATTCATAAATGTAAGTTTCTCAATACCCGACGTGTTTTTGGTGCCTTTTAAAAAAGATTTAGAGCTCTACATTAAAACACTCTACCTCTAACAACCAAAAAGCTGTGAAAATGATGATACTGTGTTTCAAATTTAAAAAAAAAAAAGTGTGCAGTTAATCATGTGACCGCTTGGCTCTGTTTGATTGGTGAAACAGAGTCAAACGTCACCAGTGACTGCATTTGATTGGTGAAACGCAGGCATGTGATTGATCGTACTTTGAAGGTCTGTCTGAAAAAACCAAAAACAAAGCGTGCTTTAACAGATTGATAAAAATCAGTAGCGAGCTGAATGTAGATAAATTGAGCGGAGTAAAACTAGCGTTTCTTTTCTATAAATATACTCAAGTAAAAGTATGTTGCATTTAAAACTACTCCTAGGACAATATATCCCAATAGTTACTCAAGTAGATGTAACGGAGTAAATGTAGCGTGTTACTACCCACCTCTGTTATAGTCTTTGGAAAAAATCCAATATCTGGTTCATACCGAGCTTTCCCGCCAAGTGGCACAGTCCTGATTAGATTGGTAAATCTTGCTTTCTGTTTGTTGTAGATGTACTATTTAGTTATTTAATTCATAAAATTCTAATATTTCAATTATTGGTCTGTTGAACTATAATGTTTGCGTTTTCTTTTAATTGTATATATATATATTTTTTTCAAACAAAAATTTGATTGTTTCCCATTTTCCAAGTATTGGTCCAGGCATCGTTTTAAGCACTTGGATGGATCTCTATTACAATCCCCAAAGAGGGCACTTTAAGTTGATTACTTCTATGTGTAGAAATCTTTATTTATAATGGAATCACTTGTTTATTTTTCAACAAGTTTTTAGTTATTTTTATATCTTTTTTTTTCCTAAATAGTTCAAGAAAGACCACTACAAATGAGCAATATTTTGCACTGTTATACAATTTAATAAACCAGAAACTGATGATATAGTGCTGTATTTTACTTCATCACTTTTTTTCAAGCAAAAATGCTTTGCTCTGATTAGGGGTACTTGAATTAAAAAAAGAATTTCACAGGGGGTACATCACTGAAAAAAGGTTGAGAACCACTGCTCTACACCAACACCCCCCCGCTTTCCCATATCCCACCTCCCCGGATTGTAATTAATCAAATGTAAATACTTGTTGTTATGCTTTCTGAGCTCATTATGTTCACTGCCCGCGGTACATATCCCACGAAGTCAGACCTACACTGCTTCAATGTCCATTTCTCAGATGATATAATTGTTGATGACTGAAGTGCTGATATCAACCAAACCTAACCCTCTCCACATCCCACCCCCCGGATTGTAAATGTAAATAATTCAATGTATATACTCTGATGATTAACTTGTGTGATGACTGTATGATGCTGATAGTATATATTTGTACCATGAATTTATTAAGGTGGACCCCGACTTAAACAAGTTGAAAAACTAATTCAGGTGTTAAAGGGGAACATTATCACCAGACCTATGTAAGAGTCAATATATACCTTGATAGTGCAGAAAAAATACCATATATTTTTTTAACCGATTTCCGAATTCTAAATGGGTGAATTTTGGCGAATTAAACGCCTTTCTGTTTATCGCGCTGGAGGCGATGGCGTCAGAATGTGACATCGCCGAGGTAACACACCCGCCATTTTCATTTTCAACACATCACAAACACCGGGTCTCAGCTCTGTTATTTTCCGTTTTTCGACTATTTTTTGGAACTTTTTGGAACACACCTCGTTGGTGTGTTGTCGGAGGGTGTAACAACACTAACAGGGAGGGATTCAAGTTGCACCACTGGCCCGAAGATGCCAAAGTGTCTGCCGCCATACCCCCATTGAATGTGCTGGAGTGTCTCCACATTTTACCGGCGATGCTAAGACAGACATGGCACAGAGATGTATGGATAACCTGCAGATGCACTTGCAACATTAGTCAACGAAATCACAAAGGTGAGTTTTGTTGATGTTGACTGCCAGCTAATCGATGCTAACATGCTATTTACCGGCGGTGCTAAAGCAGACATGGCACAGAGATGTATGGATAACCTGTAGATGCATTTGCAACTATATTACATTTCCTTCCACCCACATTTAATGCAAAAAAAACACTTGCCAATCGACGGATTTAAGTTGCTCCAGTGTCAAAAGATGCGAAAGTCCTGATCGTTTGGTCCGCACATTTTACCGGCGATGCTAACGCAACTATTCGGCCATGCTATGGCTATGAATAGCGTCAATAGCTATTCGCTCAATAGTTTCAGTTTCTTCTTCAATACTTTCATACTCCAACCATCTGTTTCAATACATGCGTAATCTGTTGAATCGCTTAAGTCGCTGAAATCCGAGTTTGAATCCGAGCTAATGTCACTATATCTTGCTGTGGTATTCCCATTGTTTGTTTACATTGGCAGCACTGTATGACGTCACAGGGAAATGGATAGTGGTTTCGAAGATAGCGAAAATAAGGCACTTTAAAGCTTTATTTAGGGATATTCCGAGACCGGTAAAATTTTGAAAAAATAAAAATACAACAAGCCACTGGGAACTGATTTTTATTGTTTTTAACCCTTTTGAAATTGTGATAATGTTCCCCTTTAATTTAACATTTAGTGGTCAACTGTACGGAATATGTACTGTACTGTGAAATCTACTATAAAAGTCTCAAACAATTAATCAATAAAAACTAGCACGTGTTGAAAGGTAAACGATACCTATCCATAATCCGTAATCCAAGACACCTAAAATATCGGTTTGATTTGAAATGTAATGAAATTAAATTCTAGCTAGCGTGAAGTCATACAAACATAACGCAGGTTAACCCTGACTTAGGTTGAAATGTCGATTTTAGTTGCCACAACAAATAAAATATTTTTGATGGATGCCAAGTCACTTTGTTCCCTCCTGTTGCTCAAAAAGAGTTCCGGGGTAAGAAAGCAGCAATGGCCCAGATCGTCTCCCCGTGGTCCCACGGGACTTGATCCAGTATCTGCATGCTGCCTCCTGGGTAAGCCGGGCTCAAAGTCCCCTGAGTCCGCATGGGGAGGAGGGGATGTCTCAATACAGGCGAAGAACCGAGCTGCTAATCTGCATAAAAGCAGAACTGTTCCGTTCATCGTGGCTCAACCTTGATTTTTAATTGAAGTGCAACAACCCAGTAGAGAGGGGGAGTTGCGGTGGCGGGGAGGGCGCTAATCAGAACCAATTGCATCTCCGCCACATCAATTAATAGTTGTCGCCAACGGGTGGAGGGTATCACGTCCCTGCCGGGGTTAGGAGAAATAGCGGGCGTGACCCACATGACAGAGAAAACGCTCGTGTTTCTCGGAGATAAGCCTCACAGCCAATTGTGTTGACAGCACGCATGCAGGGTGCTTGTTTGGGGGGGTGGGGAGAAGCCCCCCACCGCCCGTCTTTGCTTGACTGTTGCCTTGTTTACTCGCCGACTGCTGAGGTGAAATCCAGTTAGAGTAAGACGAGAGAGAGTTCACACGAGTTGGCCGGACAAAGACTGAAATACACTTCAGAGCAGGGGTGTCAAACTCGTTCTGAGGGTCACATCGCAGTTATGGTTGCCCTCAGTGAGCCGGTTTTAACATTGACTAATGTGTCAATATGCATGTATAAATATATATTTTTTTACATAGGCAAAACATTTTTTAAATTTTACTTTAAAAAATGGCCGCTCAGTCACCAGAATTATACAGTAAAAGCAGTGTTTATTTTTTACAGCATATGAAATTTTTTTATAAATAAAAAAATACCACTATTTTTAGCTGTAAAATTCAAGCAACAGAGCTGCCATTTTTCCCCCTCTTTTTTACCATATCTTTTTTTAATGTTTTTATTGTTCTTTTTTTTTTAATGTTTGTGTCTTATATATGGAAAAAAACAGTACCAAAATTGATTCTACGGTTAAAAAAACTCAGTCGGCGGAATTTAACAGTAAGATCTATTGTCAATTTTACAGTCTACAATGTGATTGATAATTTGTTTTGAAATTATAAGTCAAGCAGATATTTAAGTAAAGTATTTATCTTTGTTTTAACAAAAAATATTTTTGGAATGCATGATATTTTGATAATATTGATGAGGTGGCGACTTGTCCAGGGTGTACCCCGCCTACCGCCCAAATGCAGCTGAAATAGGCTCACCCCGCGACCCCGAACGGGACAAGCGGTAGAAAATGGATGAATGAATACATTTTAAAAGATATGCATGTCGAAAGGGAAAGAACAAAAATATTTAATAAGAAAAGATTAAGCCTTTTATTAACTCATATTATTTGCAGGCTTTCGCGGGCCACAAAAAAATAATGTGGCGGGCCAGATTTGGCCCTCGGGTCTTGAGTTTGACATGTGTGCTTTAGAAGGATTTTGTGTCGAAGATCTCTTTGAAGTGGTTTAAACCGCGGGCCGGATCATGCCCGACAACAGGTTTTATCCAGCCTCGAGGTGAGTTTGCTACATATAAAAAAAAAAAATGACTTTGATTTTTGAATGAAAGAAACTGCTGTTCTAAACATGTCCACTGGTTATTTGTACCTCTTGCCGCAAGAACTCGCATATCTTCAGAGGGGGCGGGGCTACGTGCCATGCATCAACACTTCCGTTTGTACCCTACATACTTACGCTGCTTATTAGCGATAGTATAAAAAATGTGGATTGTTGCGTTCATGCCTTGATTGTCAAACACAGGGGTCCCCAAACTATGGCCCACGTCCAAAATCCGGCCCGTGGGAAGTGCCAGGTCAAAGTTTTTATTGTTTTTATTTTTTCAAATCTGTCCTTTCTAATCCATTTTCTACTGCTTGTTACTCTCGGTGTCTACACACCACTTAGGCAAATCCTACTGTCTAAAAATGCATTTTCCCATTGATAACGTGACATCATCGCGCTCTGAATATATTTACATGTATATATGTATAGCCCGGCCCCCGAGAGTCAAAAAGTTTGGGGACACCTGGTCAAACATGTTGTTGGAACGTTACCTGTGACATTTCTACCTGAATAAATGCTTTTAATAATCTGTATGTGCTGAACTACAACCCCCGTTTCCATATGAGTTGGGAAATTGTGTTAGATGTAAATATAAACGGAATACAATGATTTGCAAATCCTTTTCAACCCATATTCAATTGACTGCACTACAAAGATATTTGATGTTCAAACTCATAAACTTAATTTTTTTTTTGCAAATAATAATCAACTTAGAAATTTATGGCTGCAACACATATCAAAGTAGTTGGGAAAGGGCATGTTCACCACTGTGTTACATCACATTTTCTTTTAACAAAACTCAATAAACGTTTGGGAACTGAAGAAACTAATTGTTGAAGCTTTGAAAGTGGAATTCTTTACCATTCTTGCTTTTTGTACAGCTTAAGTTGTTCAACAGTCCGGGGTCTTGATATCGTATTTTACGCTTCATAATGCGCCACACATTTTCGATGGGAGACAGGTCTGGACTGCAGGCGGGCCAGGAAAGTACCCACACTCTTTTACCACGAAGCCACGCTGTTGCAACACATGACTTGGCATTGATTTTCTGAAATAAGCAGGAGAGTCCATGATAACGTTGCTTGGATGACAACATATGTTGCTCCAAAACCTGTTGGACCATTCAGCATTAATGGTGCCTTCACAGATGTGTAAGTTACCCATGCCTTGCGCACTAATACACCCCCATACCATCACAGATACTGGCTTTTCAACTTTGCGCCTATAACAATCCGCATGGTTATTTTCCTCTTTGTTCCGGAGGACACCACGTCCACAGTTTCCAAATATAATGTGAAATGTGGACTCATCAGACCACTTTTCCACTTTGCATCAGTCCATCTTAGATGAGCTCGGGCCCAGCGAAGCCGGCGGCGTTCCTGTATGTTGTTGATAAATGGCTTTCGCTTTGCATAATAGAGTTTTAACTTGCACTTAAAGATGTAGTGACCAACTGTAGTTACTGACAGTGGTTTTATGAAGTGTTCCTGAGCCCATATGGTGATATCCTTTACACACTGATGTCTGTTTTTGATGCAGTATCGCCTGAGGGATCAAAGGTTCGTAATATCATCGCTTACATGCAGTGATTTCTCCAGATTCTCTAAACCTTTTAACGATTTTACGAACCATAGATGGTAAAAACCCTAAATTCCTTGCAATAGCTCGATGAGAAATGTTGTTCTAAAACTGTTCGACAATTTGCTTCCAAATTGGTGACCCTCGTCCCATCCTTGTTTGTGAATTACTTAGCATTTCATGGAAGCTGCTTTTATACCTAATAATGGCACCCGCCTGTTGCCAATTAGCCTGCACACCTGTGGGATGTTAAAATAAGTGTTTGATGAGCATTCCTCAACTTTAGCAGTATTTATTGCCACCTTTCCCCGCTTCTTTGTCAAGTGTCGCTGGCATCAAATTCTAAAGGTAATGATTATTATAGGTGACGTCATACGCAAATACGGTATTAGCTTTCACTGTTATGCTGATGACACCCAACTTTACATGCCCCTAAAGCTGACCAACACGCCGGACTGTAGTCAGTTGGAAGCGTGTCTTAATGAAATTAAACAATGGATGTCCGCTAACTTTTTGCAACTTAATGCCAAAAAAACGGAAATGCTGATTATCGGTCCTGCTAGACACCGACCTCTATTTAATAATACAACTTTAACATTTGACAACCAAATCATAAAACAAGGTGACTCTGTAAAAAATCTGGGTATTATCTTCGACCCAACTCTCTCCTTTGAGTCACACATTAAAAGCGTTACTAAAACGGCCTTCTTTCATCTCCGTAATATCGCTAAAATTCGCTCCATTCTGTCCACTAAAGACGCTGAGATCATTATCCATGCGTTTGTTACGTCTCGTCTCGATTACTGTAACGTATTATTTTCGGGTCTCCCCATGTCTAGCATTAAAAGATTACAGTTGGTACAAAATGCGGCTGCTAGACTTTTGACAAGAACAAGAAAGTTTGATCATATTACGCCTGTATTGGCTCACCTGCACTGGCTTCCTGTGCACTTAAGATGTGACTTTAAGGTTTTACTACTTACGTATAAAATACTACACGGTCTAGCTCCAGCCTATCTTGCCGATTGTATTGTACCGTATGTCCCGGCAAGAAATCTGCGTTCAAAAGACTCCGGCTTATTAGTGATTCCTAGAGCTCAAAAACAGTCTGCGGGCTATAGAGCGTTTTCCGTTCGGGCTCCAGTACTCTGGAATGCCCTCCCGGTAACAGTTCGAGATGCTACCTCAGTAGAAGCATTTAAGTCTCATCTTAAAACTCATCTGTATACTCTAGCCTTTAAATAGACCTCCTTTTTAGACCAGTTGATCTGCCGCTTCTTTTCTTTTCTTTCTCCTATGTCCCCCCCTCCCTTGTGGAGGGGGTCCGGTCCGATGACCATGGATGAAGTACTGACTGTCCAGAGTCGAGACCCAGGATGGACCGCTCGTCGGGACCCAGGATGGACCGCTCGCCTGTATCGGTTGGGGACATCTCTACGCTGCTGATCCGCTTGAGATGGTTTCCTGTGGACGGGACTCTCACTGCTGTCTTGGAGCCACTATGGATTGAACTTTCACAGTATCATGTTAGACCCGCTCGACATCCATTGCTTTCGGTCCCCTAGAGGGGGGGGGTTGCCCACATCTGAGGTCCTCTCCAAGGTTTCTCATAGTCAGCATTGTCACTGGCGTCCCACTGAATGTGAATTCTCCCTGCCCACTGGGTGTGAGTTTTCCTTGCCCTTTTGTGGGTTCTTCCGAGGATGTTGTAGTCGTAATGATTTGTGCAGTCCTTTGAGACATTTGTGATTTGGGGCTATATAAATAAACATTGATTGATTGATTGATTGATATTTGCAACAAAAAAAATGTTTCAGTTTGAACATCAAATATATTGTCTTTGTAGCATATTCAATTGAATATGGGTTGAAAATAATTTACAAATCATTGTATTCCGTTTATATTTTCATCTAACACAATTTCCCAACTTGTATGAAAACGGGGTTTGTATTTGCTGAAATAATATGAGTACAAATTCCCAAGTTTGGTTGTAGATGATGCTACATGTGTACAGAGTTAATCAGTTGAGAAAAGTTAGTAAATTCTATTACAAAACATCTTGTAATTGATATTGTATTGATTGATTATTCATTTCATCTTCTGATACATTAAAAATCAACACCAATGGGAGTTTTTAAAACTGCGCCAGACTCAATTCCACCTACTTGACTGATGAACACTATCACACCATTTATTCAGAAAGTATAAATAACGACAAATGAAGATAGAATACTATTAACCGCAACATGTAAGTGTGGTGCTTGCTCTACTTTAAAAAAAAGAAAATCTGAAGTTGTTTTTATTTTGGGCTTCACGGTGGCAGAGGGGTTAGTGCGTCTGCCTCACAATACGAAGTTCCTGCAGTCCTGGGTTCAAATCCAGGCTCGGGATCTTTCTGTGTGGAGTTTGCATGTTCTCCCCGTGAATGCGTGGGTTCCCTCCGGGTACTCCGGCTTCCTCCCACTTCCAAAGACATGCACCTGGGGATAGGTTGATTGGCAACACTAAAATTGGCCCTAGTGTGTGAATGTGAGTGTGAATGTTGTCTGTCTATCTGTGTTGGCCCTGTGATGAGGTGGCGACTTGTCCAGGGTGTACCCTGCCTTCCGCCCGATTGTAGCTGAGATAGGCGCCAGCGCCCCCCGCGACCCCGAAAGGGAATAAGCGGTAGAAAATGGATGGATGGATGGATGGATGTTTTTATTTTTAAGTTATCAAGTTATGATTTTTCACCAGTCAAGCCCACTTTGAAATGGATTTTCCTCCATTTGGCCCCTGAGCTAAAATGACGTATGACTGCAACTAACGACTATTTTGATAGTCAACTAGTCATCGACTATTTTTAATTATAGTTGACTAATCGGATTATGAAACTTACACCTATTGGGCTTTTAAGACCAGCCTGAGATATTTGTAGGCATGTGCTAACTGACAATAACGCAGACTACTTTTTTTTAAACAAATATTTATTCATACCGTAACTGTGCTGCTCATTAGGCTGTTACAATAACACCATTAAAAATGTTTGTCCAATTTAAAGCGAGGATAGACAAACTGCCAATAGAAACTATAAGTATCAATTTGCATGTAAAGAAAGGACAGTCAAAATAAAATAAATTAAAAAACAAAACCCCAGAGCTATGTAGCTTTCTCAAAATAGAATACAATTTGTGATGATGATGTGTTTCGAAAGAAGGACAAGGGGAAATAGGCGCAGTTTAGCTGGCTGACTTTGGCTAATAAATGATAGTAAAGCTACTTTTCACACACTTTTTGGTGCGTTCCATTTACCTTGGTAGTTGGAGCTGGGAATGAAGTTGTGGTCAATCCAGTTACGAGGTCCGAATTCAGGATGGCCGCAGCCACAAAAGCTATTCTTCCGCTTGCCTCGCCTGAATATAAAAAACTTATGGGAAAAGATGCACTCTTATACAACCTTCAAACACGGTGGATGAAGGGGAAAGACAGACGCTATTGCTAGCGATATACATACCACGTAAAGAAAAATTAGTTTAAACTACAGTACCTTTACCATATATAATCGTCCAACAATACATCGTATATCGCTGATTTACTGTAGTGTGTCAAAACTAATCGGAAGTGCTGATAATGAATATCCCAGCAGCTTTTATTTTTTGTTTACATCCAGAGCAGTCATCTTTGAAGCCAAATCGGGGTTGGTGAGAATGCTCCGACTTTCCGAGTCCCCAGTTGAAATCACGACTAGGAACTCAGAATTTCCGACATCCCAGTACAAATGGAATGCACCGTTAGATTCTCTCTTGTTAGCTAGCTAGCTAACAAACTAACTATCTTACCGGGGAGTATCTGAGACCGCATCCTCCAGATTTCTGACAAATCTCTGCATGGTTTCCACAGATGTTCTGCTATGACTGGGTGATATATCGAATATAGTCGATATATCGCGGGTTTGTCTCTGTGCGTTATAGAAAATGACTATATCTTGAGTATTCGACTATACGTTCTCACTCAGTTGTTAGTTTTTTTTTAGCTGCGGGCATTACACTTCAGGCTTTTTTTCTCACTCGTTCTTGTCTCTCCTTCTCACAGAGACATAAAACAAGCGCACCTTCTTACATACATCCCATACTGTCGCGCGTGCAACGTTATACGCCCCGCCGAGCAGACAGGTAGCGGCATGGGTAACGTTGGTTGTAGCAGGTGGTGCTAGCAGAGCGGCGCGAGTGGTAATACAAGATAAAGAAGGTGCGATTATGGTAACAAACGGAGGAAGAACAATTTATTCCCAAGAAAAACAGCACGGGGTCCATCGTCTGGCGGTGGTTTGGCTTCAAGCGGGAAAATGTTGAACAGACAACCGTAATATGTCAAGTATGCGGCAAAAGCGTTGCTACAAAAAGTAGCACCACTGCTAATTTGTACCATCATTTGAAAAGTAACCCGCTAGAAAATGAAGAGTGCTTGAAACTCTGCATGTGAACATCTCCGTTCGGTGCCACACCAACAAAATGCCAAAGCAACCATTTCCACATCAACACTGTATGAAAAAAACAGAAGGAGATGACGTCCGCAGGAACCTACCACATAGCGAAGGACATACACTATTTGATTTCCTCTTATGCTGCTCATTTTTATTTGACAGTTATTTGTTTTGAACTATTGTTTTGGCGTTCTGTACAAAAAAGTGCACTTTTATTTTTTTTGTTTTGATATGTCATCTAAGTGACATCATGCACAAAAGTGCACTAATAGCTTGTTTTAAAATGTATCTGACAATCTTCCATTTAGTTTTTAAATGGCATGAACGTTTGTGCCACTGCTTAATAACTGTTTAATAAATACAGTTTTGATAAATTGACTTAGTTGTGATTTCGCTCTCTAAATGAAAGTTTAAAATGAGCATGTATTAATGCAGTATGAACAATAATGTTTTCAAGTAGACACATAGAATCATCATACTGCTGTGATTATATGCATCAAGTGTTCATTCAAGGCTAAGGCAAAATATTGAGTTATATATTGTGTTTCGTGACATGGCCTGAAAATAGAGATATTAAAAGGCCAGCCCTACGTCCCGCTATGAAAAACAAAATTTGCTTCAACATATTGTTATACTCTCGATATTTTCACCGCTAGTGTTGCCTCCACATATAAACTCTAGTGATGACATCTCCATCCATCCATTTTTTACCGCTTATTCCCTTTGGGGTCATGGGTGGCGCTGGGGCCTATTTCAGCTACGCTCGGGCGGAAGACTGTTTACACCCTGGACAAGTTGCCACCTCATCGCAGGGCCAACACAGATAGACAACATTCACACTCACGTTAGCACTATTGTCAACAAATTAATTTTTTTCTGCAACAAATGTTACGGTCGTCTTTTGTTGACAATGTCTTTGTATCCCTAGCCGCTAGTGTTAGCTACAAGCTAGCCGCCAAACACGTCATCCCTTGTAATCAGCACATTGTTCTTTTACTTGAAGGAAACAGGTGTTGTCCTCATGAAAAAAATATTTTCCGATTTTACCCGTTGAAAATTAGCTACCTAACGCTACAGAGCGTGCGCATTAGCCCTAAACGTTTTCTCGAAATAAGTACCCTTTGAAATGAGCTAACATGTGGCGATATGGAGTTGACTCGGTCACTTTCGCTACAAGTAAATAATTATTTGAAGGTATATTTCTGTCATAGTGTCAGTAAGTATTTACATTGTGAGGAAGTTCACATTGACGCTAATAATGGTAGCCTACATTGCATTTTCATCACTGTTTAAACAGCAATAGCAATTTTAAGTGAAAACATGTCCACCAAGGAACTACACTATATTGCCAAAATTATTTTGGCCACCCATCCAAATGATGAGAATTAGGTGTCCTGATCACTTGGCCCAGTGTATAAAGTCAAGCACTTAGGCATGGAGACTGTTTCTACAAACGTTTGTGAAAGAATGGGCCGCTCTCAGTTATTTCCAGCATGGAACTGTCATAGGATGCCACCTGTGCAAAAAAAAAAGAACAGTTGTGAAATTTCCTCGCTCCTAAATATTCGAAAGTCAACTTTATTATAAGAAAAGTGAAGAGTTTGGGAACAACAGCAAGTCAGCCACCGAGTGGTAGTTCACATACACTGGCCTTTAACCTGAGCTGAGCCCGCCCACTAGGCCACCATTTCTAGTCCCCTCGCTCCCCCATCGCTTAGTTTTTTATTTTTCAATTTGTTGCACCTTTATCATTTCATTGTTTTTATTTTGCAATTTTACTTTTTATTCGAACCCTTTTACCGTATTGCTTATGCACTATCTTGTTTAGCTTATGCATTGTTTATGTTCTTTGTTTATTTTTGTTTTGTTTTGTGCTCTATGCTTTTTAACCAGTAAAGCACTTAGTCCAATTTAAAAATTGTTGTAAACATGCTATATAAATAAAGTTGCCTTGGCTTACCAGAGAGGGGTCAGCAAATGCTGAAGCGCATAGTGCAAATACTTTCTGCACAGTTAGTTGCTACAGGGCTCCAAACTTCATGTGACCTTCCAGTTAGCCCACGTACAGTACGCAGAGAGCTTCATGAAAGGGGTTTCCATGGCTTGACAACACACTGTGTCCAATATTTTCACAAAGATAAAATAGGTCATATTTTGGTTCGTTTAATAGTTAAAACAAATTTACATTCTTGCAATCAGTTGATAAAACATTGTCCTTTATAATTATAAAAGCTTTTAAAAAAATATACTACTCTGCTAGCATGTCAGCAGACTGGGGTAGATCCTGCTGGAATCCTATGTATTGAATGAATACAGAATCGTTTTGAATCGGAAAAATATCGTTTTTGAATTGAGAATCGCGTTGAATCGAAAAAAATCCATATCGAATCGCGATCCCAAGAATCGATATTGAATCAAATTTTGGGACACCCAAAGATTTGCAGCCCTAATATATATATATATATATATATATATATATATATATATATATATATATATATATATATATACATACTGGACAAAAATATAAATGCAACACTTTTGTTTTTGCTGCCATTTTTCATGAGTTGAACTCTTTATAACATCTACTGTACACACTAACTATTCCTCTCACAAATTGTTCACAAATCAGTCTAAATCTGTGTTAGTGAGCATTTCTTCTTTGCCAAGATAATCCATCCCACCTCACAGGTGGCGGCATATCAAGATGCTGACGAAACAGCATGATTATTGCATATAAAAATAGTTAGCAGTTGTGTAAACAATACCGCTAATTCTTGGTTAATATTCAAGTCAAGAGATTATATTAAGTATAGTTGGCTTTTTTTTGGAGGTTTTTTAGAGGGCTTTATGAGCGCTATGAAGTACTTCCATTTGGACATAGCCGTATATGACAAATTAGAATGCATACAAATCAAACATCAGGATTGTGACTGATAAGCACAATTCCCCAAAAAATGTGCAGTTCCTCTCCGGGGTTACAGTTCCAGATTAAGGGGTTCATTTTATGAGCTATTAGGGTTCGTCATGTTTGGTTTGGTTGAAATGAACTCTGATGCATTTGCTTTGCCAGTACAGTCGACTTGGTCAAGTGTACATACATCCATAAATGTGGATGCATATGCAGAAGTGCAATATATTATCTGTACAGTAATCTATTTTTATCTGCACCTTATTGCTCTTTTATCATGCACTACAACAAGCTAATGCAACAAAATTTAGTTCTTATCTGTACTGTAAAGTTGAAATTTGAATGACAATAAAAAGGAAGTCTGATTCTAAGTCTAAGTAAATGCACTCATTCGCTTTCAAAACAAAAGTTCGGTGAGACCGCTTTCAAGTGAACTGCAGAGCTCAAATCTGAACGCCACACTGAGGAAAAACTCGGATAGGTTTGACGACAGCAAAGAGCACAGTTTTTTGGCGCCTCGTGAACATGAAAAACAGGAAAACAAAGAGGCCTCGCTGTTTTACTGAGGGTGAAAATGCCGTCGTAAATCAGCGCGGCCGTATTTCCTTGATACAGAATTACAAGGGATTCGTCTCCTCATAAAGTCTCTCTCAAGGGGTGTGGGGGCGTTGCTAATAAAAAAGAGAAAAAGAAAAAAGAAAAAGATCCTAAACGCAAACTTTGTAAAGTTTTTTTTGTTCTGGCCCGGTGGGAGCAGCAATTGGGGAGCCGACAATTCTCTTTTATGAGAAACAAAGACGCAAGACTTGCAGCATGGAATCAGTCGCGTAATTAATGACTTTTTAACCCCCATTAAGCACAAATAGAAAAAAAGCTAACAACACTGCCTCTGTTTGTTTATTTGCCAGTGCGCAAGAAATTTTACACAACCAATTTCCATCCAATTTAATGCAGCGTCTATTCCCAGGAGGCAAGGGTAGAATCTTGTTCATCTAAAAAAGACTGCTGGCTACTTTCCTAAATGACTACACAAGACATAAATATTAATGCTGTCACGTGATTACAATTTATTCAGAGCTGTAATTAATATACTTAAACTCTTTTAATCTTACATAAAAATGCTAAGAAAAGCCCTCATCTTAAAAGTTTTTTTGTTTTTTTTTTACATCACACTGCAAAAACTGAAATCTAAGTAAGATTTAATATCTCAAATAAGGGTGATATTTGCTTTTTTTTCTTTTCACTAAGCATATTTTGTGTTAGTGGTTTACTTGTTTTAAGTGTTTTTGTCCTAAATGATCTCAGTAAGATATTACAGCCTGTTGCTGAGATTTTATGACCTATATTGAGTAAAACATGCTTTAAACAAGAATATCAACTTTTGCAAAGCTGTCATCAACACTCAAGTATAAAACTGCTTTTTCAAGCATGAAATAAAAACATCATGATTTTTGACACAATTGTGTCTCATAATTAAAAGAGATGACAGCCAAATGGACTTTGGGCGGCATAGCTCGGTTGGTAGAGCGGCCGTGCCAGCAACTTGAGGGTTGCAGGTTCGATCCCCGCTTCCGCCATCCTAGTCACTGCCGTTGTGTCCTCGGGCAAGACACTTTACCCACCTGCTCCCAGTGCCACCCACACTGGTTTAAATGTAAAAAAATAAATAAAAATAGATATTGGGTTTCACTATGTAAAGCGCTTTGAGTCACTAGAGAAAAAGCGCTATATAAATACACTTCACTTTGCTGTTTTATTTTCAATGAAACAATAGAACATACGTGCTCATATAGTATAACAGTTGGCACAATACAGCAAACTGACAGTTAATGTTTAAACATTTAACATGTGATATTTCAAAACAATTTTGAACAGAAATAGTTCATGCACATTCAGATAAATTCTTCAAAATTACACATTAAAAAAAATTTGGCCGGAGGCCGGGCTGTATATATGCGCACTAATTGACTGAAACAGCACGCACTTGGTGTGATGATGTCATATTATTGATGGAAAAATGCATTTTTCGACAATATGATTTGCCTGAGCGACTAGGAGACCCCGAGAGTAACAAGCGTTTGCCTTTTTTCCTTTCCATTAAGAACAATAAATTAGTTTTTAGTATAAGTTTGCTGGTTTCAAGAAATGTAATGCTGAGCACATATCATTATTTTAAGATAATGGCACTACCATTTACTTAATTTAGGAATATATTTCAACATATTGAGAAAAAAGGTCTCATATTTGTTTTTTCTATTAAGAAAAGTGCACTTGTTAGTGAGAATATACTTATTTTAAGGTATTTTTGGGTTCATTGAGGTTAGTGTTATGATCCGTTGCCCGGATCATATTATGTGTAGGTTTTTGAGTCTTTTTGTATTATGTTCTGTTATTGTTGGACTTCTTTAGTTCCTGTTTGCACTTCCTTGTTTGTTTTGTCACCATAGTTACGTATTAGTTTCACCTGCCACTTGTTCCGAACGCACACCTGTTTTGGTAATTACAGTCTTGATTTAAGCCTGCCTTCTTCATTCATTCTGGCTGGCTTTGTAGTTTGTTTCACACGAGTAACAACTTTTGTTCCCCAGTTCTAGACTTGCTAGCTTCTGCGCCAGGCGTTGTTATGCCTCTAGCTCCCATTCTAGCTCTTTTGTTTTGTCGTTTGTGCTATGAGCAAGTTTTTCTTTTTTCATAGTCTGTTTTATTCTTAAATAAATCATTTAGTCTAACCTTCATGCTGTGTCCGAGCCCGACCGCATCCTTGAGAGAACGACTCCGCATCACCATGCGACCCAATCGTTACAGTTAGCTAATTTTACTTGTTTTGGAAAGTCTTGACAAGCCAAATTTTCTTGTTCTATTGGCAGATGATTTAGTTTAGTTCAAGTAAAATACCCCTAATTTTTGTAATTTTTTTCTTCTTCTTTTTGAACACTGACTTTTTGCAGTGCAGTGGTTCTCATTTTTTTTCACCCAGTACCACTGAAGAAAAAATGTGCCACTATGTACCACCATGATGACCAGCATTCAAATACAGTAGCATAGTAAGCCCAAGTATTCATTAAAAACAAAGCCGAGGTTTTATTTAATAAGTATATTTAACATTTTTGGCCACTCTACCATTAAACACAGTCGAACTAGAGTTGTCCCGATACTAATTTTGGTACTGGTACCAAAATATATTGCGATGCTTTTCAATACCTTTTGGTACTTTTCTAAATAAAGGGGAACACAAAAAATGGCGTTATTGGCTTTTTTTTTTAACAAACAATCTTAGGGTACATTAAACATATGTTTCTTACTGCAATCGAAGAAAAATTTTGTTCTTAAATAAAATAGTGAATATACTACAAAACTTGTGTTTTAGTAATAAGTAAGCAAACAAAGGCTCCTAATTAGTCTGCTGAGTATGCAGTTACGTATTTCTCATTCCTCATTCTATTATTTTGTCCAAATTATGAGGGACAAGCTGTAAAAAATGTATTATTAATCCACTTATACATTTCCTGTTAATATTTATTTTCTTTTTTAACATGTTCTATCTACACCTCTGTTAAAATGTAATAATAACTTATTCTGTTGTTTGATACTCTATTAGTTTTGGACGATACCATAAATTTAGGTATCGATCCGATACCAAGCAGTTACAGGATTATACATTAGTCATGTTCAAAGTCCTCATGTGTCCAGGGACTTATTTCTTAAGTGTATAGACATAATATGAATTAAAAAACAAAACAAAAGATGTAAATATCGATGTAATCTGCTGGCTCGGCTGTGAACGGGACTCTCGCTGCTGTGTTGGATCCGCTTTGGACTGGACTCTCGCGACTGTGTTGGATCCATTATGGATTGAACTTTCACAGTATCATGTTAGACCCGCTCGACATCCATTGCTTTCCTCCTCTCCAAGGTTCTCATAGTCATCATTGTCACCGACGTCCCACTGGGTGTGAATTTTCCTTGCCCTTATGTGGGCCTACCGAGGATGTCGTAGTGGTTTGTGTTGTGGTTTGTGCAGCCCTTTGAGACAATAGCGATTTAGGGCTATATAAGTAAACATTGATTGATTGATGATTGATAGTATCGACTAGATAAGCTATTGTACTTGGTATCATTACAGTGGATGTTAGGCGTACATCCACCCATGGTGTTTGTTTACATCGTGACGCTGGTGAGCTATGGTGTGTAGTGAAGCATGTTTTGCTAGTCCTCGTCCCGGGATGATACTTGTAACAAACTTGCTTTATTTGTTGCCACGGAGGCGAAGATTAGTGATTTAGAAGTAGCTAAAACACTGCGGATGGATGTTTGCTGCTAGCTAGTTAGCCATGTCTTAAAGCACCTTTTCCTGAGGGCGTTTCAGTGTTATAACTTCACCTTTGTCTTTAGTTTTCAAGTCAAAACGTGTCCGTTCTCCCTTTTCTATCCACACACTATATCTGCTTGTAAGTACTCTGTGATTGTGCGCTGCCGAACATGCTCCTTTGTTCATAAAACCAGCATTGTCATGTGGCGCCTACATGCCCAGGAACCGGTACTTTCAAACAGATTATAGTACCATTTTTGATTCATTAGTACCGCAATACTACAAGAGTACCGGTATACCATACAACTCGAGTTTGAACAGTAACACTGTTTGAATATATGAAAATTAAACACTGTACTTTAATCAAGTCATTCTTTGGCATACCACTTTGGCAGAAAAAATAATAATAAAATGTCTCTTATACGGCGTCTGCCTCACAATACAAAGGTTCTGAGTAGTCCTGGGTTCATTCCCGGGCTCGGGATCTTTCTGTGTGGAGTTTGCATGTCCTCCCCGTGAATGCGTGGGTTCCCTCCGGGTACTCCGGCTTCCTCCCACTTCCAAAGACATGCACCTGGGGATAGGTTGATTGGCAACACTAAATTGGCCCTAGTGTGTGAATGTGAGTGTGAATGTTGTCTGTCTATCTGTGTTGGCCCTGCGACTTGTCCAGGGTGTACTCCACCTTCCGCCCGATTGTGGCTGAGATAGGCACCAGCGACCCCAAAGGGAGTAAGCGACAGAAAATGGATGGATGGATGTCTCTTTATATGAAAAAAAATTATATATGTATGCATTTTTTGAGTATTGAGCAGCCTCTCTCCAATGATTAAGATTCTCATATCGGCCGATCGCGAGGAAAAAAGTGATATTGTTTAATTGTTGTTAAAGACGGATTGTCCAGTCCAGGTAAGCTATGAAGCCGCACCGCTTGATGGATTGCACTGTGCTTTAACATACGAGTATTATTAACATACGAGTATAATTATTAAGGAAAACTACAGAGGATGTCGTAGTGGTTTGTGTTGTGGTTTGTGCAGCCCTTTGAGACACTAGTGATTCAGGGCTATATAAATGAACATTGATTGATTGATTGATTGATATTATGGTGTGTGTATAAGGTAAGACATTATCTGGCGATATCTGTATTTGAGATCTGCATAAGTCCTGAAAATGTGTGCGCGCATCCGCCTTTGTAGTCCGTTGAGGCGCCGTAGTCGATAAGCTTTTTCTTTTTCTCTATCTTCTTGTTGTGGGACATTCATCCTCCGAAGTTGCCATTTCTAATATAAAGTAGTGTAAAGTTCTTACTTATATCCGTCAGTAAACTCGCCATGAAGGCGCTAAAACATACCGGTCTAGTGAGTTTACTTTATTCACCCAAGGAACTTTAGCTATTAGGGAGTCCCCGTCGGACATTTTTCACATTTGCGGCGTTGTTATTGCACTAGTGAGGCACGGATGAGGAAATGCTGCATTGTTATTGATTTAAGTAAAGTCTGAATGTCATTAAACAGTTAACTCCATCTTTTGACATTTCTTCCACTCCCGTCCTTCACAGACACACACATTGGTACACAGACATTTGAATTGGATTACACATGCAAAGATTGAGAAAAATGTTTGCAAATATTTCTTTAAAGGCCTACTGAAACCCACTACTACCGACCACGCAGTTTGATAGTTTATACATCAATGATGAAATATTAACATTGCAACACATGCCAATACGGCCAGATTAGTTAACTAAACTGCAATTTAAAATTTCGCGCCGAAATATCCTGCTGAAACGTATTGGTATGATGACGCCTGCGCGTCACATCGCCCTGTAGAGGGCATTTTGTTTCAGCATCATTCCCAGCTGTTAAGTCGTCTGTTTTCATCGCATAATTCCACAGTATTCTGGACATCTGTGTTGCTGAATCTTTTGCAATTTGTTCAATGAATAATGGAGACGTCAAAGAAGAAAGCTGTAGGTGGGAAGCGGTGTATTGCGGCCTCCTTTAGCAACACAAACACAGCCGGTGTTTCATTGTGTACATTCCCGAAAGATGACGGTGAAGCTTTACTATGGAACAGAGATGTCAAGCGAACACTGTTGGATTGGACCACACACACAAAGTACAGTGTATTATGCAGCGATCATGTATCGAAGAGGGTCCCTTGCGAAGGGCAGAGATGGGCATCGCCACCACCCATCGATTGGTGCTGAAAAAAGGTGCGGGGCCGACCTTCAGGTTGTACAGGTACGACCATATAATCTCAGTAAAACACTAGTAACAAAAAAAACAGATAAGGGATTTTCCGGAATTATCCTAGTAAATGTGTCTAATAACATCTGAATCGCTCCCACTGCCCACTATACTTTTTCTTTTTCTAGTCCTTCACTCTCACTTTCCTCATCCACAAATCTTTCATCCTCGCTCAAATTAATGGGGAAATCGTCGCTTTCTAGGTCCGAATCGCTCTCGCTGCTGGTGGCCATGATTGTAAACAATGTTCAGATGTGAGGAGCTCCACAATCGTGACGTCACGCGCACATCGTCTGCTACTTCCGGTACAGGCAAGGCTTTTTCATTAGCAACCAAAAGTTGCGAACTTCGTCGATGTTCTCTACTAAATCCAGCAAAAATATGGCAATATCGCAAAATGATCAAGTATGACACATAGAATGGACCTGTTTTTTTCTTGCGAGTGTTTGAAAGTTAGATGCAAATCTTTTATTTTGGTGCTTCAACTTGAATCTTGTGGGCATCAACATGTTCAGTGTCCATGACCATATATGGACGTGCTTACGTCAGGGGTGTCCAAACTTTTTCCACTGAGGACCGCACACTGAAAATTCAAAGCTAGTGGGGGCCATTTTGATATTTTTTATTTAAAAAAAACCAATACAATATATGTGTAACCAATATAAATGTGGGCCTCCACTCAGGCTTGATCTCAAGGACCCCAAAGGGTTTTAGTCAAAAAAATATTAAAAATGTGTCATTATTCACTATTTTTTTAAAATTATTATTCACTTTTTAAATCTCTAGGTCAACATTAGGTCCATCTGTCAATATAATTATTTTAAAGATTTAAGTTGTATGCTATTTTTGTCACCAAAAAAACACAAATATGGGGACGGCGTGGCGCATTGGGAGAATGGCCGCGCGCAACCCGAAGGTCCCTGGTTCAATCCCCACCTAGTACCAACCTCGTCACGTCCGTTGTGTCCTGAGCAAGACACTTCACCCTTGCTCCTGATGGGTGCTGGTTAGGGCCTTGCATGGCAGCTCCCTCCATCAGTGTGTGAATGTGTGTGTGGATGGGTAAATGTGGAAGTAGTGTCAAAGCGCTTTGAGTACCTTGAAGGTAGAAAAGCGCTATACAAGTACAACCCATTTATCCTTTATTTATGTATTTATACCCGTTTTAAATAAAAACTCATTTGAGTACGCCTTTAAAGCATCAGTAAACTAAGTTCCAGACGACGTTTTGTTGTAAATTGCCCCCAAAAAACTGGAAGTAAATGTGAACTCAAGGCGCACTCTGCAGCTCCTCCCCTACTCGCTCCAGTGGCAGCCGGCAGCGACAGTCTGAAAGCTTTGAACTTGAGTTGCCAAACACGCCTCATTACAGCCGCCTCATTACGCGGCGCACGGTAAACGTTGACGCGTCACGCCGACGCACGGCGAGCGGCTGAACGCCTCCCCCTGATGAGTTCGGCCCTCTGTGCGTCACTCGCGGCCGTTGGCTTTTGACTTAGTCGTCGAGACGTTATTCAACGTTTTCATTCAGGCCCGGGTGCTCTCTGGGCCCCCGTCAGGTCCCCCTCGGTCCGACTTTAAGCCTCAAACGTCGCTAAAAATCACGCTGGGGAATGTTGCGCGACAAGCCAAATCAAATCCCCTCGTCTTCATGGACGACAGCCCTCGGATGCCAAATGGATCCGTGTAATAGCGGGCATTATCATTACATAACACGCTCAGTGGGATGAAGGGGGGGGCGGGGGTCGGAGTTCAAGTCTGATGGAGTGGAGCTGCTCGCCGAATTCCAACTAGCGCGTCCACCCGCTCGCATCCGACAGGCAGCGAGCGCCTCGGCTTTAGAAACGCGCTGCCATGCCAGTGAGTCATTACGACAGCTTGCACATAAGAGGATTCTACTGAACGCCTTCTCTTTACATTGAGGGCTGCGTTACGAGGCTCCGGGGAGGTTTTCGAGTGGATTGATGCAAAGGTCCGCAAATGGCTTTGTGGTCGGCCTCACGCAACAGATGGATCGGCAGAATTCTGGAAAACACACTCACGCTCAGGCGGAAAAACTGGATTAGCGTTTAAGTCGATGTTGCACTCCAGCCGTGCTGAGTAGCAGTTTCTGCAACCAGTAGTGTCCAGCCGTGCTGAGTAGAAGTTTCTGCAACCAGTAGTGTGCACTCTGACTAAAACGAGGCAATTTTTTCTGATGCCACAACATAAAAAATGGTCATTAATCGGCAGAGGTGGGTAGTAACGCGCTACATTTACTCCGTTACATCTACTTGAGTAACTTTCGGGATAAATTGTACTTGTAAGAGTAGTTTTAATGCAACATACTTTTACTTGAGTGTATTTACAGAGAAGAAACGCTACTTTAACTCCGCTCCATCCATCTACATTCAGCTCGCTACTCGCTACTGATTTTTATTGATCTAGTAATGGACGCTTTGTTTGTTTTGTTTTGTAAGACAGACCTTCAAAGTAGGATCTATCACATGCCTGCGTTTCACCAATCAAATGCAGTCACTGGTGACATTGGACTCTGTTTCACCAATCAAACAGAGCCAGGCGGTCACATGATTAACTGCACACTTTTTTTTAAATAAATCTTTATTTATAAATTTTAACATTCACAAACAGTTGAAAATAATAATCAAAGTAAGTACAAAAACAGTATAAAAACCGTATTTAAAGTAACTAAAATAGAATGCAAAAAATATCCATCCATCCATCCATTTTCTACCGCTTATTCCCTTTCGGGGTCGCGGGGGGCGCTGGCGCCTATCTCAGCTACAATCGGGCGGAAGGCAGGGTACACCCTGGACAAGTTGCCACCTCATCGCAGGACCAACACAGATAGACATATATATATATATATTAAATAAACAAACTGCAAAGCCATAGGCTCACTCAATTTCAGTAAATAACTTAAATTTGGAACACAGAATCATCGTTTTCACAGCTTTTTGGTTGTTAGATGTAGAGTGTTTTAATGTAGAGTTCTAAATCTTTTTTTAAAGACACATAAAACAGGAACTTACATTTATGAATATAAAACTTAGCCAATAGTCTAATGAGGTCGCGAAGGTAAAATTCATTTTCAAATTTTTTTTCAATACAGTGTAAAACTAAATATATATTATTTAATATATATTATTGTTTCAGTTGCTTAAGAAATATTCCTGGCTCTGTATTTGTTCATTGCTATATATGTTTTTGTGCATTACTTGTTACCGTCATCATTAAGCAAACAGGCTACTTATCAGTTACCTTTAGTTTTTTTCACAGCATATTTTTTACTTTTACTCAAGTAAATATTTGGGTGACTACTCCTTACTTTTATTTGAGTAATACATGTCTAAAGTAACAGTACTCTTACTTGGGTACAATTTCTGGTTACTCTACCCACCTCTGTTGATCAGTAAGGGTGTCATAACTTTTCTTTCGAATATCATCCCAGGCCTACAGACAGATAGCGTATATTTTGGACTGTAAGGCGCACTTAAAATCCTTTAATTTTCTTTAAAAAAACCCACAATGCGCCTTATAACCCGGTGCACCTAATCATTTTGGTTGTGCTTACCGACCTTGAAGCTATTTTATTTGGTACATGGTGAAATAATTAGTGTGACCAGGAGATGGCAGTCACACAAAAGAGAAACGTGTAGACTGCAATATGATAACAGTCACACATAAGTGATACGTGTAGAGTGCAATATGACTCAAGTAAACAACACAAAAATGTTGTATGTTCCATTGAAAATGTAGAACATTACACACGGCACTCAAAAATCTATCAAAATGTTTTAGTACGACTTTGGTAGGCTATGAAGTCGCTCCGCCTGATGGATTGTACTGTGCTTCAACATACGAGTTTTATTATGGTGTGTGTAAAAGGTAAGTTAAAGTTAAGGTACCAATGAATGTCACACACAAATTAAGTGTGGTGAAATTATTCTCTGCATTTGAACCATCCCCCTTGACCACCCCCTGGGAGGTGAGGGGAGCAGTGAGCAGCAGCAGTGGCCGCACCCAGGAATCATTTTGGTGATTTAACCCCCAATTCCAAACCTTGATGCTGAGTGCCAAGCAGGGAGGTAATGGGAGCCCTTTTCATAGATTTTGGTATGACTCACGACCTACCGATTTCATGGCGGACACTCTAACCACTAGGCCACTGAGTTACATATTACATATTATTTACTACATATTATCTGGTGTTTTGTTTCACAATGTTATTCAAAATAAACTTTTCTTACCTTCTGGGACCTTCTGACCGCTTGTCCGCCTTTGTAGTCCGTGCCGACACCGTAGTCGATATACTTCTTCTTTTTCTCTATCTACTCGTTATGGGACATTCACCCTGCGTTAATGCCATTTCTAATATAAAGTAGTGTAACGTTCTTACTTGTGTCTGGGAGTTAACTTACTGTGTTTTTTGAATGAATCACAATTCTTTTTTGTCTTTGCCTGGATGGTCGCTAACAGGCTAGGCTAGCAAACCCGACTCGACCAGATTCCATCGTCAATGCCAAAAAACAAACTATAATTGTCTAACAATGGTAAGAAAAACAAACGGTTAAGCATCATTTTTTTGTTTGTTTCTTCGTATGTTAGCAGGCTAAGGTTAGACCAGTGGTCCCCGGATACGGCCGGCCAGCGTACAAAATCCAACCCACGGGGATTCCCAATTTTATGTATGTATATTTTTTATCATTATTTTAAAAAAATTATCCTTTCCAATCCATTTTCTACCGCTTGCTACTCTACCGCTCAGGCAAATCATATAGTCTAAAGATGCATTTTTCTATTGATAACGTGACATCATCGTGCTCAGAATATATATACACACACACACACACACACACACAAACACACACACCCCGGCCCCATGACAAATTTTTTTAACCCCAGTGTGGCCCCCGCGTCAAAAAGATTGGGGACCTCTGGATTAGACAAAAGAGATTCTACCATTTGCATTCCATTGAGATTCAAAATGAGACTTAAAGAACAAAAGTACAATGAATTAAAAAATTGTAAAACAAAACAAAAAAACATCCGATGTATGTTAGCGCCGAGGCTTCTTTAGATTAACATCTACTATAAGGGAGTGGTTTTCAAACTTCTTTTTCCCCACCAAGTACCACCTCAGAAAACAATTGGATCTACAAGTACCACCACAATGACAAAAATTAAAATACAGTAGCCTAGTAGGCCTAAATGTTCATTAAAAACAGTGCAGAGGTTTTATTTAAAAAGTATATTTCATATTTTTTGGCCACTGTAACAAACAGTTTGAACAGTAACACTGTTTGAATATTTAATTGTTGTGTGACTATTAGTGGTACTTTAACTTTAACTTTAACTTTACCCATGCCTTGGGGACTAATACACTCCATACCACCACAGATGCTGGGTTTTGAACTTTGCGCCTATAACAATCCGGATGGTTTTTTTCATCTTTGGTCCGGAGGACAAGACATCCACAGTTTCCAAAAACAATTTGAAATGTGGACTCGTCAAACCACAGAACATTTTTCCACTTTGCATTAGTCCCTTTTAAATGAGCTCTGGCCCAGCGAAGAAGAAGGCGTTTCTGGGTGTTGTTGATAAATGGCTTTCACATTGCAAAGAAGAGTTTTAACTTGCACTTACAGATGTAGCGACAAACTGTAGTTACTGACATTGGTTTTCTGAAGTGTTCTTGAACCCATGTGGTGATATCTTTTACACACTCGCATTTTGATGCAGTACCGTCTGAGGGATCGAAGGTCCGTAATATCATCACTTATGTGCAGTGATTTCTCCAGATTCTCTGAACCTTTTGATGATATTACGGACCGTAGATGGTGAGATCCCTAAATTCCTTGCAATAAATAGCTGGTTGAGAAATGTTGTTCTTAAACTGTTCGACAATTTGTTCACAAATTTGTTCACAAAGTAGCGACCCTCGCCCCATCCTTGTTTGTGAATGACTGAGCATTTTATGGAAGTTGCTTTTATACCCAATCATGGCACGCACCTGATCCCAATTAGCCCGTTCACCCGAGGGATGTTCCACATAAGTGTTTGATAAGCATTCCTCAACTTTCTCAGTCTTTTTGCCACTTGTGCCAACTTTTTTGACATATGTTGCAGGCATCAAATTCCAAATGAGCTAATATTTGCAAAAAATAACTAAGTTTTCCACTTCGAACGCTAAGTATCTTGTCTTTGAAGTCTATTCAATTGAATATAGGTTGAAAATGATTTGCAAATCATTGTATTCTGTTTTTATTTACGATTTAAACAACGTGCCAACTTCACTGGTTTTGGGTTTGTATATAAAAAATGTTTTATCAAACAGATTTTGATTGTGTGGCAATACATATTAATATCATTTAATCGGCCCAGCCCTACCTTAACTTCTACTCCCCATTGACCTATTGGCATAAGCCACTATTACTAATGTCTGGTGGAATCTGGTATTTCTAGTATTAGTCCTTAGTCTCCTCTTGGTTAAAGTGTTTAAAAGTTGCGGTTTTAGTTAGTATGTAACACAGTAGGGGGCTGAGGGATCGGGGAGGAAATTAGTTATTCTATCCGAAGTGGCATATATTGCAAAGTGTGGACTTTCTGATGTATCTGATGACATTTAGTGGGCATTATGTCTGAGCATGCCAGTCCTATTGAATATGCAAGCCGTTTGGCCTATGGAAACATACGGAAATATCACACACACACACGCAAGATCCATGGCTCCGGAGCTTCTATAGAGCTTTAGTCATCTTCTCAGGGAGCGTTAGTAAAATAAAATGAATTCTGAAGGCAACAAAAAGCACATTTTTCTGTGAAGGTGCAGTTTTATTATTTGATGCTGTGGTTTTTGTGTGTTTCTCGAGTGAGAAAGAAGTTATTGGTGAAACATAAAACTGAGACTTCGCCGTATTGTACTGACCAGCCAAGTACATTTACCTACTTTCAGTTCTATCGTTATCACATTATGAATCAGTTTTTGAGCTCTGCATTGGAAGCATATTTTCTACCCGAAATGTCAAGCCTCTATACCAGGGGTCGGGAACCTTTTTGGCCGAGAGAGCCATGAAAGCCAAATAATTTAAAATGTATTTCCGTGAGAGCCATATAATATTTTTAACACTGAATACAATTAAATGCGTGCATTTTTAAGTAAGACCAACATTTTTAAAGAATAACAAGTCTCTTATTCTTTTTAATAACATTGTTATTGGGGCGGTACATCTCGGATGGTAGAGTGGCCGTGCCAGCAACTTGAGGGTTCCAGGTTCAATCCCTGCTTCCGCCATCCTAGTCACTGCCGTTGTGTCCTTGGGCAAGACACTTTACCCACCTTCTCCCAGTGCCACCCACACTGGTTTAAATGTAACTTAGATATTGGGTTTCACAATGTAAAGCGCTTTGAGTCACTAGAGAAAAAGTGCTATATAAATATAATTCACTTCACAATATAATTCACTTATTCTAAAGCTAACCAATAATAAATATAATACTTCTCACCATTAATGAGACTTCTTGAACAGGTGCGATAGAAAATGGATGGTTGGATTAAAATGCTTGAGAATGTCTTATCTTTTGAATGTTATTTTTAACACTGTGTTTAACAGCGGAATTATTCATTACTCATCACGTTAAGCAATGCCAGCTAAGATTTATCTGAAAGCCAGATGCAGTCATCAAAAGAGCCACAGGTTCCCTACCCCTGCTCTATACGAAGCACTTCATTTGTTGTACACCTGATCGAAATTCAGATTAAGACCAGAAACTAAACTCGGACTCTTCTGGACCGAGCTGGGCAAGAAGGTATAGAGCATCTTTGTGGTTGCATGTGTTCGTCCGAGGTCTGATTGAGAGCTTGGTCAAATGATGGCTTCACGTCTTGCCTTCATTCTGCAGACCGAAGGCGATTCATTTTTGACCTTTTAAGACTGTCGATACCATACATCACTCCTGCTGTCAACACACATACACGGCAACGCAAGTAAGCCACAAGAAAATTGTCCAGGCGTAGTGGTAATGTCATGCTATGAGGCTGCCGGCACTGGGGTAGCCGCGGTTCATAGAGGGGAAACACTAATTCCAGCAAGCGGAGCAGAAATTGAGCAGATTTCCAACACTTAAAGACCCTAAACCAGGGGCGCTCACACTTTTTCTGCAGGCGAGCTACTTTTCAATTGACCAAGTCAAGGAGATCTACCTCATTCCTATTTATATTTATTTATTTACGAAAAAGACATTTTTGTTAACAAGTTAATGGTGTTTAATGATAATACAAGCATGTTTAACACACATAGATTCCTTTCTTTCATGAAGACAAGAATATAAGTTGGTGTATTTGATTCTGATGACTTGCATTGATTGGAATCAGACAGTGGTGCTGATAACGTCCGCATTTTCAAATGGAGGAAAAAAAAAAGTCCTCCTTTCTGTCCAATACCACATGAAAGTGGTTGGATTTGGCATCTCATTTGTCCAACTTGCATACTCGTTTTTAAACACTTTGTTATGAGCATATGTGTGTGGCCCTTTAATGTCTGGCAGCAGGTGAGTGACGTCAGTGAGAGTGCGGGTGGGCAAGCAAGTGAGAAAGCGGTCGCTGAGGGCGGGGGAGAAATACATTGGCATCAATCTCCGTAGCTTGCTAGCTTGTGCACGCTAGCTTTCTGAGACTCTTATTTTGTTAGCACAGGCAGGATGAAACAGGTCTTTTATGGTGAAGACAGGAACTGTGCAGTCGGTCTTTAGAGTTTTGACAGTAGGTACGGAGTCTCTAGAAATAAAATGTGTTTCTCTGCGTCCGCCCTGTTAGTGATTTTTTTCTTAAATATGAGCTCGCAGCAGCCAGCGTCATCTCACAAGATCCTCGGGTGCCGAGAATGTCAAACAACTGACGAAAGTGAAGTCTTGGTATGATTGATGATTGCTCATTTTTATGTATATTTTTTAATGCCTGGCTTGAGATCGACTGACACACCCTCCGAGATCGACCAGTCGATCGCGATCGACGTAATGCCCACCCCTGCCCTAAACACACCTCCAAGTGCCTTGCGGGGGAAGGTAGAGGGGAATGAACCACAGCTCCCCAGTGTCTGGCAGGACTCATGCAGCTCCACCCCCTTGCTTGAACAATTGTATTTAGACAATAATGTAGGGCTGGACGATATGGCCTTTTTTTTTGATATCTCGATATTTTTAGGCAATGGCACAATACACAATATCTCGATAAATATTGTATGAGGATTCCATGTGTCTACATTAAAACATTCTTGTTCATACTGCATTAAAGGCCTACTGAAACCCACTACTACCGACCACGCAGTCCGATAGTTTATATATCAATGATGAAATATTAACATTGCAACACATGCCAATACGGCCTTTTTAGTTTACTAAATTGCAATTCTAAATTTCCCGTGGAGTTTCTTGTTGTAAATGTCGCGGAATGATGATGCGTGACCTCACGGACTGTCAGGAAATATTAGCTCAGCACCAGTTACGGCTAAAAGTCGTCTGTTTTCATCGCATAATTACACAGTAATTTGGACCACTGTGTTGTTGAATCTTTTGCAATTTGTTCAATTAATAATGGAGACTATAAAGAACAATGCTGTTGGTGGAAAGCGGTGTATTGCAGCTGTTTTTAGCACCGAGACACAGCCTGTGTTTCTTTGTTTTTAACACACAGCGGTCAAGCGAACATCTTTGTCTACGTCAACCAGCATGTTTTTGGATGGGAAAATTGTGATATGTATCTTACCGGAGATATCATTGGATTATTCGTCCTCCTGCAGTAGCTCTTTAAAAGGCAGCTGTGAGCTTGGCTCCTCGGCTTCTCTCTGAGACACTGCGTATTCACCGCAGCCATCCGACCTCCAGGTATGTCTTTACAATTTCACTAAAACACTATTAAAACAATAAGCAGATAAGGGATCTTCCAGAATTATCCTAATAAATGTGTTTAATTACATCTGAAACGCTAACACTGCCGCCGCCCGGAGCCGTCGCTTTTAATTTTATTTTATCTTTTTTTTTTTTCTAGTCCTTCGTTATTAATATCATCATCCACAGATCTTTCATCCTCGCTCAAATTAATGGGGAAATTGTCGTTCTCTCGGTCCGAATAGCTCTTGCTGCTGGAGGCTCCCATTAAAAACAATGTGAGGACGTGAGGAGCCCTCACCCTTGTGACGTCATCGTCTGCGACTTCCGGTAAAGGCGAGGCTTTTTTTATCAGCACCAAAAGTTGCGAACTTTATCGTGGATGTTCGCTACTAAATCCTTTCAGCAAAAATATGGCAATATCGCGAAATGATCAAGTATGACACATAGAATGGACCTGCTATCCCCGTTTGAATAAGAAAATCTAAAGAAAATTAGCATATATTAAATCTAAGAAAATTAGCATATATTAAAGGCCTACTGAAATTAGATTTTCTTATTCAAACGGGGATAGCAGGTCCATTCTATGTGTCATACTTGATCATTTCGCAATATTGCCATATTTTTGCTGAAAGGATTTAGTAGAGAACATCCAGGATAAAGTTTGCAACTTCCGGTGCTAAGAGAAAAGCCCTGCCTCTACCGGAAGTCGCAGACGATGACGTCACCCGTGTGATGGCTCCTCACATATTCACATTGTTTTTAATGGGAGCCTCCAACAAAAAGCGCTATTCGGACCGAGAAAACGACACTTTCCCCATTAATTTGAGCGAGGATGAAAGATTCGTGTTTGAGGATATTGATAGCGACGGACTAGGAAAAAAAAAAAAACGCAATTGCAATCGCGTTGCATTGAGACGGATTCATATGTTTTTTGAGACATTTACTTGGATAATTCTGGGAAATCCCTTATCTTTCTATTGTGTTGCTAGTGTTTTAGTGATCTTAACAGTACCTGATAGTCGGAAGTGTACGTCCACGGCCGGGTGTTGACGCGCAGTGTCTCGGGGAAGTCGACGGCAGCTGTACGGAAGGCGCAAGCTCAGCTGATATCCGGTAAGTAGCGTCTTTTTAACCACACTTTTCTCACCGAAACCTGCTGGTTGACAAGTGGTCGGGATCCATGTCCGCTGTGATCCATAGTAACGCTTCACCTCTGTGAATTTTAAACAAGGAATCACCGTGTGTTTGCGTGGCTAAAGCTTCCCAACTACATCTTTCTACTTTGACTTCTCCAATATTAATTGAACAAATTGCAAAAAATTCTGCAACACAGATGTCCAAAATACTGTGCCGTTAAAGCAGACGACTTTTAGCTGTGTGTGTGTTCAGCGCTCATTTCATAACAGCCCGTGACGTCACGCGTACACATCATTACGCGACGTTTTCTTGAAAAAAGTCCCGGGAAATTTTTAATTGCAATTTAGTAAACTATAAAGGCCGTATTGGCATGTGTTGCAATGTTAATATTTCATCATTGATATTTATACAATCAAACTGCGTGGTGGGTAGTAGTGGGTTTCAGTAGGCCTTTAAACTTTCTTGCAGAGAGGGAAATCACAACTAAGTCAATTGACCAAAACTGTATTTATTAAACAGTTATTAAGCAGTGGCACAAACATTCATGTCATTTCAAAACAGAAAGTGTAAGATTTTCAGAGACATGTTAAAACAAGCTATTAGTGTACTTTTGTGCATGATGTCACTAAGATGACAAATCAAAACAACTCTAAATTAAAGTGGACTTTTTGTACAGAACGCCACTACAATAGTTAAAAACATATACAGTGCACTTTTGTGCATGATGTCACACAAGATATTTCAATAAGTGTCATATAAAAACAAGCTGCATATCAAATAGTGTATGTCCTACGGAGATGTTGACATGCACATTTTGAAGCACTCTTCATTCTCGAGCGGGTGACTCTTCAAATGATGCTTCAAATTAGCATTGCTGCTACTTTTTGTAGCAACGCTTCTGTCGCATAAATGTTGAACATATTCCCGCTTGAAGCCAAACCACCGCCAGATGATGCACCCCGTGCTGTTTTTCTTGGGAATTAATTATTCCTTCATTTATTACCAGATCCGCACCTTCTCTCTCTCTCGTATTACCACTCACAACACACCGTTATCATCGCAGCTAATGTTACCCATGTCGCTACCTCTCTGCTCGGGGAGGGCGTGTGACATGGCACGCCTGATGTATGTAAGAAGGTGCGCTTGTTTTATGTCTCTGTGAGAAGGAGAGACAAGAAAGAGTGAGAAGAGCCTGTAGTGTAATGCCCGCAGCTAAAAGCAACTGCGTGAGAATGTATACTCAAATATCACGATATAGTCATTTTCTACATCGCAAAGAGACAAACCCGCGATATATCGAGTATATCGATACACCCAGTCCCACAATAATGACATACAGTGGGGCAAAAAAGTATTTAGTCAGCCACCGATTGTGCTAGTTCTCCCACTTAAAATGATGACAAGGTCTGTAATTTTCATCATAGGTACACTTCAACTGTGGTGGAAAATAAGTATTTGGTCAACCGTTCAAAGCTCTCACTGATGGAAGGAGGTTTTGGCTCAAAATCTCACGATACATGGCCCCATTCATTCTTTCCTTAAAGGGGAACATTATCACCAAACCTATGCAAGCGTCAATATATACCTTGATGTTGCAGAAAAAAGACCATGTATTTTTTTTACCGATTTCCGAACTCTAAATGGGTGAATTTTGGCAAATTAAACGCCTTTCTGTTTATCGGTGTTTTAGCAATGACGTCAGAACGTGACGTCACCGAGGTAACACACCCGCCATATTCATTTTCATATTCCAAACACCGGGTCTCAGCTCTGTTATTTTCCGTTTTTCGACTATATTTTGGAACCTTGGAGACATCATGCCTCGTCGTTGTGTTGTCGGAGGGTCTAACACTAACAGGGAGGGATAGAAGTTGCACCACTGGCAAGAAATCTGCCGCCAGACCCCCATTAAATTTGCCAGACTGTCTGCACATTTTACCGTCGATGCTAAGACAGACATGGCACAGAGATGTGTGGATAACCTGCAGATGCATTTGCAACGATTAAGTGAACGAAATCACAAAGGTGAGTTTTGTTGATGATGTTGACTTATGTGCTAATCAGACATATTTGGTCGCGGGGTGACTGCCGGCTAATCGATGCTCACATGCTATTTACGCTAGGTATATGTACATTTGAAACTAGATACCCACATTTAATGCGAAACAAACCCTTACCAATCGACGGATTTAAGTTGCTCCAGTGTCATAAGATGCAAAAGTCCTGATCGTTTGGTCTGCACATTTTACCGGCGATGCTAATAAGGCAGTCATGCTATGGGCCACTTCATTAGGTACACCCATGCTATGGCCGAATAGCGTCGATAGCTATTCGCTCAATAGCTTCAATCTCTTCTTCAATTTCGTTTTCGCTATCTGCCTCCATACTCCGACCATCTGTTTCAATACATGCGTATGTTGATACGCTTAAACCGCTGAAATCCGAGTCTGAATCCGAGCTAATGTAGCTATATCTTGCTGTGATAACCGCCATGTTGTTTGTATTGGCAGCCCTGTATGACGTCACAGGGAAATGGACAGTCGCACCACAAAAAGCGAAAATCAAGAACTTTAAAACTTTTTTTCGGGATATTCCGGGAGGTGTAAAATTTTTTTAAAAACTTCGAAAAATAAAACAGGCCACTGACAACTGATTTTTATTGTTTTTAACCCTTTTGAAATTGTGATAATGTTCCCCTTTAACACGGATCAATCGTCCTTTCCCCTTAGCAGAAAAACAGCCCCAAAGCATGATGTTTCCACCCCCATGCTTCACAGTAGGTTTGGTGTTCATGGGATGCAACTCAGTATTCTTCTTCCTCCAAACACGACGAGTTGAGTTTATACCAAAAAGTTCTATTTTGGTTTCATCTGACATTCTCCCAATCCTCTGCTGTATCATCCATGTATCCATTTTAGTATAAACGCAACTCGTCGTGTTTGGAGGAAGAAGAATACTGAGTTGCATCCCAAGAACACCATACCTACTGTGAAGCATGGGGGTGGAAACATCATGCTTTAGGGCTGTTTTTCTGCTAAGGGGACAGGACGATTGATCCATGTTAAGGAAATAATGAATGGGGCCATGTATTGTGAGATTTTGAAACCTCCTTCCAACAGTGAGAGCTTTGAATGGTTGACAAAATACTTTTTTTCCACGATAATTTTACAAATACCTTTTTTAAAATTCCTATAATGTGATTTCCTGGATTTTGTTTTCACATTCTGTCTCTCACAGTTGAAGTGTACCTATGATGAAAATTACAGACCTCTGTCATCATTTTAAGTGGGACAACTTGCACAATCGGTGGCTGACTAAATACTTTTTTGCCCCACTGTATATGTGTAATGTCATGTTATGTTATTTTTATTTATTATGTATGTTTGCATGTTCTTTGATTGCAATACAAAGCATGTTTCATTATTTTTTTAAATTAGATTTTCTGTTAGAATAAATGACATTATTTTGTGTATCGAAAAGTATCTGAATACATTTTGGTCTCCACACCAAAATATTGGTATGGGGAAAACCCTACTTTCTATAATATTGACAATTGTGAGACACTGCTGGCGTTCATGCTACAAAATTGGCACTCATCATTACTTCTGATTGCTTTTAGGCCTTTTTTTTTTCTTTCCTACAGCGAAAGCCAGGTGTTGCAGCCTTGACAAAGTGACTATTGTTCCGCAGCCAAGTGAGCCACATCAAAAACAGGGAAACGTGGACGTCCGGATGAGTACTCGCAATACCTCCTTCACACACGTGTAGTGTGTACCAGAGTGTCCAACAGGTAGCTCGGCTGGTGGGGAACAAAAAACAAAAACAGCACACACGAGCACAAAGATTGATTAGCATTGCTGTTCATCCCAGCGGGTAAGAAATGTGTCAGCGCACAAAGCAGCGGGACAAATATTGCACACGGTGCTACAAACAATCATTGCCAACGCAATAGCGCCGTCGTCCTCGCACCTTTTTCCCAGAACCGATGCTGCCGGCCCCCGAGGTTCCCACCCCTGCTGCCTTGTATCTTTTTATCTCTCTCTCTGCATTCTGACTCATCAATTTTCCGCGAGACCATTTCTTTTTTTTTTTTTTTTCGTCGGTCCTTACACAATAGCGCTGTCAGCGCACGTACACAAAACAAAACAAAAAGTAAGACATGTTCCATCCTGGCTTTATGGCAATTATTGAGCGACATAGCTCAGAAAAGCCCTTAGCGGTGATTTGGAAGCTTCAGTACGGCAAAAAATAAATAAATAAATAAAATACATCGAGGCCAAATAAATATCACTTCCCACCAGCCCTGGTTGCAGACTAGAGGCGTAAAAACAACATACTGTGAGCGAGGACCGGAAGTTACAACTACGCGGTTTTATTTTTACTAAACGTGTCAAACAGGATGTAAAAAAAATTAATTTGTAGAATTGGATTTATTTTATGGTGAAATAGAAACAGTCCAATCCAATCCACTTTATTTATATAGCACATTTAAACAACAAAATATTTCCAAAGTGCTGCACAACAATATTAAAAACATTCAAATACTATCCTGAGCTCCACCAATGACTGAATAAAAACAAAAAATAAAAATAAAACCAATATAAAAAATGATTAAAAACGATTTTAAGGGTGAAACCAATTAAAACAGTAAATAGAAATCAAAATGTTAAAACACAGAGGACCACACAACTCACATAGTGTTAAAAGCCAGAGAATAAAAATGGGTCTTAAGACGAGACTTAAAACACTCCACTGTGGGAGCAGTTTGAACATGGAGGGGTAGAGTGTTCCAGAGCTTAGGGCCGACCACAGAGAAGGCCCTGTCTCCCCTGGTCTTAAAGGGGAACATTATCACAATTTCAAAAGGGTTAAAAACAATAAAAATCAGTTCCCAGTGGCTTGTTGTATTTTTTGAAGTTTTTTTCAAAATGTTACCGGTCCCGGGATATCCCTAAATAAAGCTTTAAAGTGCCTTATTTTCGCTATCTTCGAAACCACTATCCATTTCCCTGTGACGTCATACAGGGCTGCCAATACAAACAACATGGCGGTTATCACAGCAAGATATAGCGACATTAGCTCTGATTCAGACTCGGATTTCAGCGGCTTAAGCGATTTAACAGATTACGAATGTATTGAAACAGATGGTCGGAGTATGGTGGCAGATAGCGAAAACGAAATTGAAGAAGAAATTGAAGCTATAGCGTGGGTGTACCTAATGAAGTGGCCCAGTGGTTGTTACAGCTGCAAAAACACAATGAACTTAGGAGGGGGGGTAACGGTACATGTATTTGTATCGAACCGTTTCGGTACGGGGGTGTACCGAATGAGTTTCTAAGCTAAAGTCTTAACAAGCTGCTTTGCTTCTTCTGCCTCTGTCTCAGCACCCAGCATTGTCCCACCCACACAACCATTTGATTGGTTACATAGAGGTAACAGCCAATCAGCAGTGCGTATTCAGAGCGGTAACAGCCAATCCGCAATGCGTATTCAGAGCGCATGTAGTAAATGCTTCAACGTCGAGCAGATAGGTGTTTAGCAGGTGAGCATAGGCAGCGTACTCTCCCCAAATGATAACACCTCCCAGTTGACCTTCTAGAAACTTAAACTGCAGCTCAGCTCAGTTCTGGCTTGAGGTGAAGGCTAATTAGCTCATTTTACGGTGTGTGTGTGTGTGTTTTTTTTTACGGACAGAAAAGCTTTGAATGGCAGGGTCCCTGCTATCACAGGTTGATAGAAATATAATATTTACATAATAAAAATCAACTACAGGCTTCCCAAATGCTGTAATAAATTAAGCATGAGGAGTTGACTTGACACTGTTTAATGTTGCACTTTTTATATGTAGAAGAAAAGTTTTGTCATTTTATTTAATCCGAACAACAATTTGAGGCAGTTTAATGTTGATTAACGTGTTATTAGTGTTCCCAATGGTAAAAGGATAAAGCCATTGTTAACAAATTTGGTAAATAAATAACCAAACAAAATTATATTTTGTTATTTTCTTACTGTACCGAAAATGAACCGAAACGTGACCTCTAAACCAAGGTACGTACCGAACCGAAATTTTTGTGTACCGTTACACGCCTAGAACTTAGTGTATCTACAGAACAATTAAACTGTAAGTAACAGTATCTTGGATTGAACACAATAAATAAATACGTTTTTTTAGGTATCCAATATCTCATTTGTCATTTCTACATACTAATCCTGTGCTAACTCAACAAACCATACTAACTGAGGTAAAAACTGTTATACAACTCACTATTCAAGAGGATTGAGTTACTGCTTTCTCGGCATCACTGTGTATGGATAGAAAAGTAAAAGCTTTGCAATGCATGAACTATTTCAACAAACCAAAAGGCAAGAACCTCAGAGACTGACAGTATTGCAGTAAATCACACACTTTTCACTTTCTTCAATACATTTCCACAGAAGACAAACAATTTCACAGAACCACGTCGAGGTGCAGTGTCTCATGCAGCATTAAGTGGGGTTACCAATTATTTATTGCACTCCTGAAACCTGGCATCTTTTAGCTTTCAGAAGTTTATCAATATCACGTGTCACATCTTGAGTGGAAGACAATTTTGGGATGTCACTCAAGTGCTGGTGCGAGAGAGCCTTGTATTGATCCTCATTACAGAGGAAACCTGCTCACAAACATATGTGGTTTCCCCATCCACTTCCGTGAATATATAAGAGGATGATTGTTTTTCTTGGAACGCTCAGTGCTCTGTGTCTCCTTGGAAATGTGGGTGCCAAATCACCATGTGTTCGAAGCAGAAGACATAAAATGGGAGGAGTCGCAGCCCTACTTTACTGTGCACCTCCTGCTTGCTCTGCTCCGTATAAACCAGGGGTTTCAAACGTAAGGCCCGTGCGCCGGATCAGGTTTGATCCGGCCCACGGGATAAGTTTGATAAGTATAAAACTGAGCCGAAATTTCTGAATGAAAGAAACTCCTTTTCTAAATGTGTCCTCTAGATGTTGCAATAGCAATTCTTTGTATCTTTATATGCTACATATATAAAAAAAAAAAAAAAAAAACATGTCTTTAGTAAATCAGTCGAGGAAAACGATCAAACTACATACAGTGGGGCAAAAAAGTATTTAGTCAGCCACTGATTGTGCAAGTTCTCCCACTTAAAAAGATGACAGAGGTCTGTAATTTTCATCATAGGTACACTTCAACTGTGAGAGAGAGAATATGAAAAAAAAAATCCAGGAATTCACATTTTAGGAATTTTAAATAATTCATTTGTAAATTATGGTGGAAAATAAGTATTTGGTCAACCATTCAAAGCTCTCACTGATGGAAGGAGGTTTTTGCTCAAAATCTCACTATACATGGCCCCATTCATTCAATCGGTGGCTGACTAAATACTTTTTTGCCTCACTGTATATAACATCCTGTAATTAGGTTTTTATATATTTTTTTATTTTGATAGATTGAGAATTAACACCAATGAGTTGACTGAAGAACATTATTTACCATGAATTGATTGACGTGGACCCCGACTTAAACAAGTTGAAAAACTTATTGGGGTGTTACCATTTAGTGGTCAATTGTACGGAATATGTACTGTACTGTGCAATCTACTAATAAAAGTCAATCAATCAGTATCACATGATTTATTCAGAAAGTATAAATAACGACAGATAAAAGGTAGCACTCAACGCAAAACGATAACATTAACAAAGCACACCTTTGTGTATTCACGCGCAGCATAAAGCATTTGGTGGACAAAATGAGACAAGGAAGGAGTGGCATAAAACGTCTTTCTTTGGCAGCTTTGGAGAGAGTTGTACATGTAAACAAACTGTTGCGTCACACAATGGTGAGTTCAAGGGCCGCTGTAATTAGTCGGACAAAACGGCGCTGGCCTTTTACTCTCATCAGTGAAGAATTAACACAAACATAATAAACAGTGGGATTTCTAACAATCAGGAATGTTTGCGTCGTGTTTGTCCTCCTACAGAAACTATATTACAACAAAAAAATATATATTTTTCACCCCATTTTTTTTCCATTCCCATACATTTTTTAAAAAGCTCCATGGAGCCACCAGCGCGCCGCCAAAGAGCCGCATGTGGCTCGAGAGCCGCGGGTTGCTGACCGCGATTTTAAGTAAGAAAACCCCCTTTTTACATTATGGAGCTACCTGGTTCGTCTGCATCCTTAAAGTCACAACAAACTCCGGCGTCTTTCACGACGCATCGCTTGTCACAGCTTGACGGGATGGGTATTCTAGAGTTTTTGCACACTAACCCCTGGATATCCACTGAATGCGGAACGGCTGCGGAACAGCGCCCCATCCCTGCACTAAATATACGCACGGCTTCTATATTTGCCCTGTCGACGCAATTTAGCCAAAATTTGCTTGTGTTGAACAGAAAGTCAAGCACAAACCCAAAATAAATCATCCGATTCATTTTCAAAACAAAATACCCCACTTTCAAAGCAGATTGTGTCTTACAGTTTGAAACGTCCTGGAGTCAACTCAAACGTTTTCAGACGTAATTTTCCCCTGTTGACACAAACGGATGGACATGCTGAGTCCGGAGGTACAAAATCAATAAATCATATCACAGGCATGTCCTGGACGGATATATAGGTTCCCGTTCTAGGCAGGCTTTATAGAGCATGGGTCAGCAACCCGCAGCTCTGGAGCTGCACACGGCTCTTTAGCGCAGCCCTAGTGGCTCTCTGGAGCTATTTCAAAAATATATGACAAATGGAAAAAGATGAGGGGGGAAAAAAACCTTTTTGTTTTAATTTGGTTTCTTTAGGAGGACAAACATGACACAAACCTCCTTAATTGCTATAAAGCACACTGTTTGTATTAAACATCCTTCACTGATTCAAGTATTGGGTGAGCGCCGTTTTGTCCTACTAATTTTGGCGGTCGTTGAACTAACCGTAGTTTGTTTACATGTATAACTTTCTCCGACTTTTGAGGACGTGTTTTGTGCCACTTCTTTTTCTGTCTCATTTTGTCCACCAAACTTTTAATGTTGTGCATGAATGCACAAAGGTGAGTTTTAAATAAATAAATGATAAATGGGTTGCACTTGTATAGCGCTTTTCTACCTTCAAGGTACTCAAAGCGCTTTGACACTACTTCCACATTTACCCATTCACACACACATTCACACACTGATGGAGGGAGCTGCCATGCAAGGCGCCAACCAGCACCCATCAGGAGCAAGGGTGAAGTGTCTTGCTCAGGACACAACGGACGTGACGAGGTTGGTTCTAGGTGGGATTTGAACCAGTGACCCTCGGGTTGCGCACGGCCACTCTCCCACTGCGCCGTTTTGTTGCTGTTATTGATTTATGCGGAGTGCTAATCAGACATATTTGGTCCCTGCATGACTGCAAGCTAATCGATGCTAACATGCTATTTAGGCTAGCTAAATGTACATATTGCATCATTATGCCTCATTTGTAGCTATATTTGAGCTCATTTAGTTTCCTTTAAGTCCTCATAATTCAATTCATATTTCATGACACACCATCTGTGATATGGCTTTTAATTTTTTGCGGTTCCAGGCCGATTTGTTTTTGTATTTTTGGTCCAATATGGCTCTTTCAACATTTTGGGTTGCCGACCCCTGTTATAGAGCATAAACTTAATTGCCTCATATATATATATATATATCCCTGTCACGGCCACCCGGGGGATGATGTGGGGGGCGGTGTGGTTAAGGAAGACCGATCCCCTCTGGCACAAAACGTTGAAAGCTTCAAAATCAGTACAAGATACTTTATATGTCATCGCACCCAAAAAGTACAACGAAACGTGTTCACAGTCAAGCTGTCCAAGAAACAAAGACAAACATGAAAGGGGGTAGACAAGCCCGGAAGGCTGAAGGGTCGCCACAAGCAAGGTGCCCCGTAAAAAAAGAGTGGGGGAAAAAAAGCTAATCCCAAACTATGCTCCTGTCAGGGTAGCAGTGTGGGACTAGGAAAAAAACCTCAGTAAACATAAGTACATATGAGCACACATTACGACATAGAAAACTCGAAATTTGCAATGAGGGTAGTGCACCCGGCAGCGCTGCTGTGTGGTACGACATGCTGCGGAGGGTGAATTGGGGAGGGGGTTTACATGTGTGCGTATCTGTATAGTAACCCGTGAATGTGTGAAAGTCCATATAAGAAAGAGAAAACAAGACGAGGAGGTGGAAAAAAAAAAAAAAGGCAAAACCCAAACTATATGGTAAATGGGTTATACTTGTATTGCTCTTTTCTCCCTTCAAGGTACTCAAAGTGCTTTGACACTATTTCCACATTCACACACTGATGGTGGGAGCTGCCATGCAAGGCCTTTAGCAGGGGCGTCCATGATAACGTTGCTTGGATGACAACAAATGTTGCTCAAAAACCTGTATGTACCTTTCAGCATTAATGGTGCCTTCACAGATGTGTAAGTTACCCATGCCTTGGGCACTAATACACCCCCATACCATCACAGATGCTGGCTTTTGAACTTTGCGCCTAGAACAATACGGATGGTTATTTTCCTCTTCGTTCCGGAGGACACCACGTCCACTGTTTCCAAATATAATTTGAAATGTGGACTCATCAGACCACAGAACACTTTTCCACTTTGCATCAGTTCATCTTAGATGATCTCGGGCCGAGCGAAGCCGGCGGCGTTTCTGGATGTTGTTGATAAATGGCTTTCGCTTTGCATAGTAGAGCTTTTACTTGCACTTACAGATGTAGCGACAAACTGTATTGAGTGACAGTGGTTTTCTGAAGTGTTGCTGAGCCCAAGTGGTGATATCCTTTACACACTGTCGTTTTTTTGATGCAGTACCGCCCGAGGGATCAAAGGTTCATGATATCTTCGCTTACATGCAGTAATTTCTCCAGATTCTCTGAACCTTTTGATGATTTTACGGACCATAGATGGTAAAATCCCTAAATTCCTTGCAATAGCTCGTTGAGAAATGTTGTTCTAAAACTGTTCGACAATTTGCTTACAAATTGGTGACCCTCGTCCCATCCTTGTTTGTGAATTACTTAGCATTTCATGGAAGCTGCTTTTATACCCAATCATGGCACCCAACTGTTCCCAATTAGCCTGCACACCTGTGGGATGTTCCAAATAAGTGTTTGATGAGCATTCCTCAACTTTATCAGTATTTATTGCCACCTTTCCCAACTTATTTGTCACGTGTTGTTGGCATCAAATTCTAAAGTTAATGATTATTTTTGCACAAAAAAAAATGTTTATCAGTTTGAACATCAAATATGTTGTCTTTGTAGCATATTCAACTGAATATGGGTTGAAAATGATTTGCAAATCATTGTATTCCTTTTGTTTACATCCAACGCAATTTCCCAACTCATATGGAAACGGGGTTTGTACAAAGAAGAACTATGATAAACATTCTGAATTTATTTCATCCATCCATTCATTCATTGTCAAAATAATCTTACTCATCTCATATGAAATATAACTTACTTCACCGAGTATTATTTATTTATTTTTATTGAGATTAATTATGGAGTATATTGTGAATAAATTAAGAACAGGAAGAGAACTAAAGTTTTAGCAACAGTTATGTAAAAGAAAAGGGGGTAGGATTAAATAAGCTCTGCTTCCTACTCTTTTTCAAACATGTTCAAGATGAAAGGAAATTGTGATGTATCATGTTGTTTGCTTGCATGTTCCAAATAAACTCAAACTCAACTCAAATAAAGATCCAAAATGGAAAGGAGGCAAATGCAAAAGTTACTGATACGGAATTCACCGATAGCCAGACGAGGGAATACGCAGAGCAGAACCAGTGGAGACAGCGCTGAATGGTGAACCCTCCTGATTGCCAATCAGGCACAGGTGAGGAACTGGCGCTCTGAGCAGACAGGAAGTAGAAACCAATCATGAGAGTCAATCTCAAGAAATAAGAGCAGAGACAGGAAATATAAGCAAAACACTCCAACCATGTCACAGAGGGATCAGAATCAGAAATACTTTAATCCCTGAAGGGATATTAAAATTTTCAGTACAATCCCATTCAAGATCAGACAAACATTACAGGGAGACAGAACAAGATCACTGACGGGTCTGCCAACTTCCGGCACCCCTTACAAAAAAGATGAGAAACAGGTATACGCTGGGTGGAGTGAGAAACAAAAATTCAGTTTAAGCCTGGGCCCCTGGAGAGGGGGTCCAGACTGAGGCCAAGGGAAAAAAAAGAATTCACAGCCATAGCACACATAAACATGTGTGTAAGAGGGAAACATCAAAGAACACAACTGACATTAAAGACGTTAAAGATCAGAGCTGTTGCAACCAGCCATTTCAACATACAGCTACAAAAGTAAAAACAACAAACAACAAAAACATATCCACTGTGGTGGCCTCTGCGGTGTTCCTCGCCATCATCTGCTGCGCTGGGGTGGGAGCATGGCCAGAGACAGGAGCAGACCCAACAAAGCAACCAAGAGACCCGACTCCACCCTCGGCCGCCCACTAACTCTCGGTCAGTGTCCAGTCCGCATTGATGAGCCAGGATGCGTCTAAAGAGACTGAACATGACAACTGCTGTTTTTAAGAACCTCCTGAATAAAGAAAAATACTAGCAAAAAATGTTCTGTATGACGGGAGCACTGTCTATAAATAATTATAGTGATTATTGTTATGATGATTTATTTTTGTATTTTTTTTAAATTTCTTGTCATTTTCTGTACAGCTATTTGAATTGCCTTGCATAGGAACTGTGCTCTAAAAATAAACGTGCCTTACTTTACTGCGAAAAACAAAACGAAAATAAAAAACCACTAATCAAAGATAGTCCGGTCCATTCTATTTCCAATTCTGAAACACAAATAAAAAACAAACAAATATAAGGCAGTTTTTCGATTTTTATTATATATGGCAGTTTTGCAAACAAACAAAAAATGGTTGATTTTCATTAAAATATTGCCATAAAATAAAATGTTGTGCTGTTTTCCTTTTATGGATTTTTATTTTTCCAGATGAACACAAAATTCCAATTCATGTTAATCCCAAATGCAAAAATGCATGGCTATCTGTGTGAGGACAAATTAAAGTTAAAATACCAATGATTGTAAGACACACACCAGGTATGGCGAAATTATTCTCTGCATTTGACCCATCACCCTTGATCACCTCCTGGGAGGTGAGGGGAGCAGTGAGCAGCAGCAGTGGCCACGCCTGGGAATCATTTTTGGTGATTTAACCCTCATTTCCAACCTTTGATGCTGAGTGGCAAGCAGTGACGTAATGGGTCCCATTTTATAGTCTTTGGTATGACTCGGACGGGGTTCGAACTCACAACCTACCGACCTTAGGGCGGACACTCTAACCACTAGGTCACTGAGTAGTTTGATTGAACCGGAAGCAGTATTTTAGCTTTTCCATCGTGTTTAGCATGCTTTTACTATAACGGTAACATCTTTGTTCAGCAGGAGTCCTATTGTCGTTTTGAAAAAGGGTCATTAAATAGTTTTTTACCTTTGTTTCAGCTATGAAAATAGAAAAAAATGGCCCAAAATGTGTTTTTTGATTCGCATTAGAGAATTCGAAGGAGAATGAATGGAATGTACACGGACCAAAGATTCTCAATATGGCAATGGTACGCTGCTGGTTTTAAACGATCGCATAAAATATTAACAGTGCAACACATGCCAATACGGCCTTTTTAGTTTACTAAATTGCAATTTTAAATTTCCCGCGGAGTTTCTTATAGAAAACGTTGCGGAATTATGACGCGTGCGCGTGACGTCACGAACTGTGGAGGACATATTAGCGCAGCACCATTCGCCGCTAAAAGTCGTCTCTTTTCATCGCGCAATTAAACAGTATTCAGGACATCTGTGTTGCTGAATTTTTGCAATTTGTTCAATTAATAATGGAGAAGTCAAAGTAAAAAGATGGAGTTGGGGAGCTTTAGCCTTTAGCCACACAAACACACGGTGATTCCTTGTTTAAAACTCCCGGAGGTGAAGCTTTACTATGGATCAGAGCGGTCAAGCGAAGTTTCGGTGAGAACATTGTGGTAAAAAGTCGCCTCTTACCGGAAATCAGCTTAGCTTGCGCCAACCCTCAGAGACTGGCCTCAAGACACCCGTGGACACGCCCCTCCGACTATCAGGTACTATTTAATCTCACTAAAACACTAGCAACACAATAGAAAGATAAGGGATTTCCCAGAATTATCCTAGTAAATGTGTCTAAAAACATCTGAGTCTGTCCCAATGCAAACGCCTTTTTTTTTTATTTTTACTTTTTTTTTTTTTTTCTAGTCCTTTGCTATTAATATCATCATCCACGAATCTTTCATTCTCGCTCAAATTAATGGGGAAATTGTCGTTTTCTCGGTCCGAATAGCTCTTGCTGCTGGAGGCTCCATTATAAACAATGTGAGGACGTGAGGAGCCCTCACACCGGTGACGTCATCGTCTGCGACTTCCGGTAAATGCAAGGCTTTTTTATCAGCACCAAAAGTTGCGAACTTTATCCTCGATGTTCTCTACTAAATCCTTTCAGCAAAAATATGGCAATGTGGCGAAATGATCAAGTATGACACATAGAAGGGACCTGCTATCCCTGTTTGAATAAGAAAATCTCATTTCAGTAGGCCTTTAAAGGACCTATCGCAAAAAGTTAAAACAAAAAACACAAATCCAAGGTTATTGTAGCACTATGCTGCAAAAACACTAGCCAAAGATCATTAATATGAGATGATCATGTGAATCAAAGACATGATTATCCACCTTTACCTGAACATGACTTGTTTTAATTGCCTAAATGAGACACTTCATGCACCCACTCTTAAAAAGTCCCTGGTCCTCGCAAGTAGGATCCTAGAAAATGTAGACAAATATTCTGAGAGTACAGAATGCAGGCGAACGTGTGTTGTGTGTTATTGGTGTGGGTCGGTGTGCGGGAAGACGACAAACACTAACGATTGTGTCGGTGTCTGCCTGGAAGACATGAATGGGGCTTTGTGCTAGGTGAAGCTTCTATATAACTCGCCGCTCTATTCAGCGTGGAAGTCAAACGAAACGTGAACACCGAGCGGCCTCTCTGTGGAGAAGCTCAGGTTGGAGCAAGGTAAAAAAAAAAAAAAAAATACAACAAAAAAAAGAAAAAAATAACAACCCACCCACAGACTGAGTGACATTTGAAATCAAAGCAAATTTCCGGGGCTTTCCTTTTGTTTGATAAACGCTGCATTGATTGCAGCAAAACCAAGTCTTCTTTTATTCCCAGGATTATACAGCTGCTACTCAAATGTTTCATGTGAACACTCACAGTCAAATTACATGTTGGAGCGTTCATTGAAAATTGTAGTGAAATACAGAGGAACAAGTAAAGTGACATTTTCAGCTCAGTTTTTACTTACAATATCTAACTTTTGGATTATTTTAAGTTTTTTATTCAAAAAATATTCATATTTATTTACCGTATTCTTTATTTAATCACTATATTAACATTGGTTCAGGTCTCAGTTGTATTACTACATTGATTTTGACAATGGTGTCATTTTGACAATTGTTCTGTTTGAATTATAATTGTGATATTTGAATGATGATAAAGGAATGTGTTGTGGCAGTTGCGGATTTCACCTTGAGGAAACACTCTTTTTCAAACTTTTTTAATGGTAAACTACCAACCTGAGAATCCTAAACAGTAAGTGCTTAAAGTTTAATGGCTATGTAAAAAACACTTAATTGTTCTTCAAGGGTGTTTTGAAACGGCACCAATTTTTCTCCCCTCAGAATTTTCAACTAACTTGAAGTGTTTCGCCAAGAGCATTATTTGTAATATGTACATTTTCAGAATGGGTTTGTTTTTTTTGACCAAAGTAATACAAAGAAAATGATCTGAAGTTGTCTTAATTTTTTAAGTTTTAATATCATGATTTTATCAGTTCGGCTAGCGTGGGAATAGATTTTCCTCCAGGATTTTTAAGATAGTCAAGTTATTTTTACAAATTAATTCGTAGTATTTGTTGAATCAAGTTCCACTCTCACAGTGCTAACATTAAAATTAAGATATAACTGTATTAAAACCCTGCTATGAGTTGGCGACTTGTCCAGGGTGTACACCTCCTTCCGCCCCAATGCAGCTGAGATAGGCTCCAGCACCCCCCGCCATCCCAAATGGGACAAGCGGTAAAAAAATGAATGGATGGATGTATTAAAACCTTCCACTGCATTAATTTTAGACCCTTCCGGCGATGACAGAATTACCCAGCTCCCATAAACACATCATCTTCTCTTACCTACTTATTAGACGGGCTGCCCAAATATGGTCATAAGTATTTTGTAGTGTGTAATGCTTTTACAAACTAGCACAAGTGTGACGTGATGGGAATGAGAGGTAGTAAAAAGTGAAATGAGAGGTTCTGAAGGTGCAGTTGAGAGTCCTGCTTGACTACTCCTGGTGATGAAGCCTCCGTGGTCCACGTGTTTTTGCTTTCGCTCACCCTATTTTGTGCCGCTGTACATCGCATTCTTGTTCGGCCAGGCTAATGGATGTGCTTTACGCCTTTGTACATGGATTTTTTTTTTTTTTTTTTTAAGTACAAGCTATTTCGATGGCGTCCCCTTCAATATTGCTTGCTTGCTCGCTGTTATTTTGGTTTTTCAGAGCACACAGGGGCAGAGGGAAAATAAAGACGCGAGCGATTCTTTGAGAATGCTGTGCTGACATCCCGCCAGGCGCCACATCACGACGCCCTCGAATAAATACAAGCCCTTTCAGAAATCTCCCCACAAATACTGAAAAACACCTTCTCAGAAAATTTGGTTACCCCTTCAGCTTTCTACAAACCCCGTTTCCATGAGAGTTGGGAAATTATGTTAAATGTAAATACAAACGGAATACAATGATTTGCAAATCCTTTTCAACCCATATTCAGTTGAATGCATTACAAAGACAAGATATTTGATGTTCAAACTCATTAACTTTATTTTTGTTTTGCAAATAATAATTAACTTAGAATTTCATGGCTGCAACACGTGCCAAAGTAGTTGGGAAAGGGCATGTTCACCACTGTGATAATCACCTTTTCTTTTAACAACACTCAAACGTTTGGGAACTGAGGAAACTAATTGTTGAAGCTTTGAAATTGGAATTCTTTCCCATTCTTGTTTTAAGTAGAGCTTTAGTCGTTCAACAGTCCGGGGTCTCCGCTGTCGTATTTTACGCTTCATAATGCGCCACACATTTTCAATGGGAGACAGGTCTGGAATGCAGCCGGGCCAGGAAAGTACCCGCACTCTTTTTTTTTTTAGGAAGCCACGCTGTCGTAACACGTGCTGAATGTGGCTTGGCATTGTCTTTGTTGAAATAAGCAGGGGTGTCCATGAAAAAGATGGCACTTCGATGGCAGCATATGTTGTTCCAAATCCTGTATGTACCTTTCAACATTAATGGTGCCTTCACAGATGTGTAAGTTACCCATGCGTTGGGCACTAATACAACCCCATACCATCACAGATGCTGGCTTTTGAACTTTGCGTTGATAACAGTCTGGATGGTTCGCTTCCCCTTTGGTCCGGATGACACCATGTCCAATATTTCCAAAAACAATTTGAAATGTGGACTCGTCAGACCACAGAACACTTTTCCACTTTGCATCAGTCCATCTTAGATGATCTCAGGCCCAGAGAAGCCGGCGGCGTTTCTGGATGTTGTTGATAAATGGCTTTCGCTTTGCATAGTAGAGCTTTTACTTGCACTTACAGATGTAGCGACAAACTGTATTGAGTGACAGTGGTTTTCTAAAGTGTTCCTGAGCCCATGTGGTGATATCCTTTAAAGATTGATGTCGGTTTTTGATACAGTGCCTTGTTGAGGGATAGAAGGTCACGGTCATTCAATATTGGTTGCCGGCCATGCCGCTTAAATGGAGTGATTTCTCCAGATTCTCTGAACCTTTTGATGATATTATGGACCGTAGATATTGAAATCCCTACATTTCTTGGAATTGCACTTTGAAAAACCTTGTTCTTAAACTATTTGGCTATTTGCTCACGCAGTTGTGGACAAAGGGGTGTACCTCGCCCCATCCTTTCCTGTGAAAGACTGATCATTTTTGCGGAAGCTGTTTTTATACCCAATCATGGCACCCACCTGTTCCCAATTAGCCTGCACACCTGTGGGATGTTCCAAGTAAGTGTTTGATGAGCATTCCTCTACTTTATCAGTATTTATTGCCACCTTTCCCAACTTCTTTGTCACGTGTTGCTGGCATCAAATTCTAAAGTTAATGATTATTTGCAAAAAAAAACATGTTTATTAGTTTGAACATCAAACATGTTGTCTTTGTAGCATATTCAACTGAATATGGGTTGAAAATAATTTGCAAATCATTGTATTCCGTTTATATTTACATCTAACACAATTTCCCAACTCATATGGAAACGGGGTTTGTAACTTTATTATAAACCCTGCTCTCCCTTTGAAAGAAATCACACTGTTTTACACTAGTAGTATTTTCAGTAGACACACTCACTGCATAGTAGCGTGAAGCACATAATACAAACAGGTCAAAATGGTAAATGGGTTGCACTTGTATAGCGCTTTTCTACCTTTAAGGTACTCAAAGCGCTTTGACACGATTTCCACATTCACCTATTCACACACACACATTCACAAACTGATGGCGGGTGGGTGATTGATGGTCAATTAGTTCATGCAAGCGCTCCTCCTATAAAATGATGAATGACCCCCATCAGACCTCGCTGGTAGAACCGGGAGAACGGCGCTAAATCGCCCTGATAGCCTCTTTGGGACAGCGAGGGCGAGAAGTTACAATTAATAACACATTCACACGCCATCAGCGTGTGAATGTGTTTATGAATGTGGAAATAGTGTCAAAGCGCTTTGAGGTCCTTAAAAAAGGTAGAAAAGCGCCATACAAGAATAACCCATTTACCATTTAATACCTCAAATGTGAAAAACAATGACATTTTATGACGATGTTACTTACTAATTTAATGTACAATGTTAGCATAATTCATGACCAATTTATTAAGTTTTTTGAACGTTTCGACTACTTGCTCAGTGGCCTTGTAGTTAGAGTGTCCGCCCTGAGATCGGTAGGTCGTGAGTTCAAACCCCGGCAAAGTAATACCAAAGACTATAAAAATGGGACCCATTACCTCCATGCTTGGCACTGAGCATCAAGGGTTGGAATTGGGGGTTAAATCACCAAAAATGATTCCTTGGCGCGTCCACCGCTGCTACTCACTGCTCCCCTCATCTCCCAGGGAGTGAACAAGGGGATGGGTCAAATGAAGAGGTTAACTTCACCACACCTAGTGTGTGACAATCACTGGTACTTTAAAGGCCTACTGAAATGAGATTTTCTTATTTAAACGGGGATAGCCGGTCCATTCTATGTGTCATACTTGATCATTTCGCGATATTGCCATATTTTTGCTGAAATGATTTAGTAGAGAACATCCACGATAAAGTTCGCAACTTTTGGTCGCTAATAAAAAAGCCTTGCCTGTACCGGAAGTAGCAGACGATGAGTGCGTGACGTCACTGGTTGTGGAGCTCCTCACATCCTCACATTGTTTACAATCATGGCCACCAGCAGCGAGAGCGACAAAGACAGAGAAAGCGAAAATTTCCCCATTAATTTGAGCGAGGATGAATGATTCGTGGATGAGGATAGTGAGAGTGAAGGACTAGAAAAAAAAAAAAAAAAAAAGGCGAGGGCAGTGGGAGCGATTCAGATGTTATTAGACACATTTACTAGGATAAATCTGGAAAATCCCTTATCTTCTTATTGTGTTACTAGTGTTTTAGTGAGATTATATGGTACCTGAAAGTCGGAGGGTTGTGGCCACGGGTGTGGTGGCCGCCAGTGTCTCCGATGGGAGGAAGTAAGAGGGTCCGCAGGTGCAGGAGGACGCAAGCTCCGCTCATGTCTACGGTAAGAGCCGACTTATTACCACAATTTTTTCACCGAAACCTGCCGGTTGACATGTGGAAGAGAACCACGTTCGCTTGACCACTCTGTTCCATAGTAAAGCTTCACCTTCGGGAATGTAAACAAGGAATCACCGGCTGTGTTTGTGTTGCTAAAGGCAGCTGCAATACACCGCTTCCCACCTACATCTTTCTTCTTTGACTTCTCCATTAATAATTGAACAAATTGCAAAAGATTCAGCAACACTGATGTCCAGAATACTGTGTAATTATGCGATTAAAGCAGACTACTTATAGCTGGGATCGGGCTGGAACAAATTGTCCGCCACAATCCGCAACGTCACGGGCACACGTCATCATTCCGCGACGTTTTCAACAGGATACTTTGCGGGAAATTTAAAATAGAAATTTAGCAAACTAAAAAGGCCGTATTGGCATGTGTTGCAATGTTAATATTTCATCATTGATATATAAACTATCAGACTGCGTGGTCGGTAGTAGTGGGTTTCAGTAGGTCTTTAAACGGTAACTTGTCATTTTCATATATATTTTGTTAATTACTGTATGTATCTCTATTATGACAACATCAAAGCAATCACATTTTAATTCGTTTATAATCAATTTTGTAGGTATAGCTCGGTTGGTAAAGTGGCCGTGCCAGCAACTTGAGGGTTGCAGGTTCAATCCCCGCTTCCGCCATTCTAGTTACTGCCGTTGTGTCCTTGGGCAAGACACTTTACCCACCTGCTCCCAGTGCCACCCACACTGGTTTAAATGTAACTTAGATATTGGGTTTCACTATGTAAAGCGCTTTGAGTCACTAGAGAAAAAGCGCTATATAAATATAATTCACATTTGCCAAAATGTATTGATTTCACATTGATCAATTTTTGAAAATGTATTTATTTTGTTGTATTATTTTCAGAACATTTTTTCCCCCCAAAAAATAAATACCAGGATTATATTTCTTTATTCATTAAATTATTTTTTCGTTGTGTATTTTTTTTACGGAGTATTTCAATACATTTATTGATTTAATTACATTTTTATTTAAAAATTAATTACCCGAATTGTATTTCTTCATTCAGTAAATGATTATTAATTTTTTCGTTCTGTATTTTTTACAGAATATTTTAATACATTTGTTTTAATAACACTAATTTGGCCCTAGTGTGTGAATGTGAGTGTGAATGTTGTCTGTCTGTGTTGGCCCTGCGATTAGGTAGTGACTTGTCCAGGGTGTACGCCGCCTTCCGCCCGATTGTAGCTGAGATAGGCACCAGCGCCCCCTGCGACCCCAAAGGGAATAAGCGGTAGAAAATGGATGTTTGGATGTTTTAATAAATTACATTTTAATTTAAAAAATAATTACCCAAATTTTATTTCCTTTTTTATGATATTTATTTTTTTATTTGCGTCTTTCTTTCAGAATACAAGTTTTAAATTAAATTGGCATTGTTTTATAAATCACTCCTGTTATGAAAAATGTATTTGTTTATTTTGTATTTTTATTTATTAGTTTCAAGAACCTATTCATTTCAGAACATTTAAATCAATTGAGGAATTTTATGAATTAATTCACATTTTAGTGATTTATTTCATTGCCTTTATTTAGCGTATAGGAAACCCACAGTTGGTTATGTTGTGTGTGTGTGTGTTCAGAGCAAATATCTGGATTGCTTACACTGACCTAATGTTGATAGAAGTGATTGTAAATGTGCAGAGAGCCATTAATCTCCTCCCTGCTTCACCTCTCACACTGAGAGCAGTCTTTTGTTCCTCCAAGCCTCTCCTTTTGATTCCGCACGTCCGAAGGAATAGTGTTAATAATTGGAATTGAAATGTAGATCATTCTAACGAGGCCCCTCGTACACGTTTGTCTGGTGGTCTCATTCATTCGTGATCCCGAGACTTTTTTACATTTGGCCCGACCGGTCATTTCCAATTAAACCCCCCGACTCACAGTTAATTGGCCCCCACGTCCGCGCTAAGGCGTCCCCAAAGGTCCGCTAAAAAGTCTTTATTTTGGCCGACAAAAGCCCTCGTATGTCTGCAATTATTACAAGAGAGCTGAATGATCGTCAATAGTCGTCTCGTTCTTCCGCCCACATTAACTCGTCACGGACCCCACACTTTTTGGACTTCAACAGTACCAAACTTTACCACTCCCAAAGTTACTTCCGGGTCTTCCTACTGTCGCCTACTAAAAGAGAAGCACATTGTTGCTTTTAATGACTGAATGCAAAGTTGCTAATCAAAGATATTTTGCATTCTTTGAGTGCTCTGTTGTCAAACCTCGGATTCAGGAGGAACAGTGTGGTTTTCGTCCTGGTCGTGGAACTGTGGACCAGCTCTATACTCTCGGCAGGGTTCTTGAGGGTGCATGGGAGTTTGCCCAACCAGTCTACATGTGCTTTGTGGACTTGGAGAAGGCATTCGACCGTGTCCCTCGGGAAGTCCTGTGGGGAGTGCTCAGAGAGTATGAATTGAATTATATTTATATAGCGCTTTTCTCAAGTGACTCAAAGCGCTTTACATAGTGACACCCAATATCTAAGTTACATTTAAACCAGTGTGGGTGGCACTGGGAGCAGGTGGGTAAAGTGTCTTGCCCAAGGACACAACGGCAGTAACTAGGATGGCACAAGTGGGAATCGAACCTGCAACCCTCAAGTTGCTGGCACGGCCACTCTACCAACCGAGCTATGCCGCCCGTATGGGGTACAGGACTGTCTGATTGTGGCGGTTCGCTACCTGTGGGATCAGTCAGAGCCTGGTCCGCATCGCCGGACGCTTTTCCAGTGAGGGTTGGACTCTGCCAAGGCTGCCTTTTGTCACCGATTCTGTTCATAACTTTTATGGACAAAATTTCTAGGCGCAGTCAAGGCGTTGAGGGTATCTGGTTTGGCGGCTGCAGGATTAGGCCTCTGCTTTTTGCAGATGTTGTGGTCCTGATGGCTTCATCTGGCCAAGATCTTCAGCTCTCACTGGATCGGTTAGCAGCCGAGTGTGAAGCGACTGGGATGAGAATCGGCACCTCCAAGTCGGAGTCCATGGTTCTCGCCCGGAAAAGGGTGGAGTGCCATCTCCGGGTTGGGAGGAGATCTTGCCCCAAGGGGAGGAGTTCAAGTACCTCGGAGTCTTGTTCACGAGTGAGGGAAGAGTGGATCGTGAGATCGACAGGCGGGTCGGTTTGATTGATTGATACTTTTATTAATAGATTGCAGAGTTCAGTACATATTCCGTTCAATGACCACTAAATGGTAACACCCGAATAAGTTTTTCAACTTGTTTAATTCGGGGTCCACGTTAATCAATTCATGGTACAAACAGTGCAGTGTCTTCAGTAAAACAGACACTGTATCAATTCGTTGTGGTGAAGAAGTTGCTGAGCCGGAAGGCAAAGCTCTCAATATACCGGTCGGTCGATCTACCTTCCCATTCCCACCTATGGTCATGAGCTTTGGGTCATGACCGAAAAGTAGAAAGAGCACTCTGAAGCTAGCTAAAAAAAAACTGACCAAAAAACTAGGGGTATCCGATATCATCGGCCGATAAATGCTTTTAAATGTAATATCGGAAATTATCGGTATCTGTTTCGAAATCATCAGTATCGGTTTCAAAAAGTAAAATGTATGACTTTTTAAAACGCCGCTGTGTTCAGTGCGCCCATAAACCTTAAAAGGCACTGCCTTTGCGTGCCGGCCCAATCACTTAATATCTACGGCTGTTCACACACACAACTGAATGCAAGGCATACTTGCTCAACAGTCATACAGGTCACACTGAGGGTGGCCGTATAAAAAAACTTTACCACTGTTGCAAATATGCGCCTCACTGTGAACCAATACCAAACAAGAATGACAAACACATTTCGGGAGAACATCTGCACCGTAACACAACATAAACACAACAGAACAATTACCCAGAACTCCTTGCAGCACTAACACTTCCGGGACGCTACAATATACACCCCGCTACCTGTCAATACCCCGCTCACCTCAACCTCCTCATGCTCCCTCAGAGAGAGCATATCCCAAATTCCAAGCTGCTGTTTTGAGGCATGTTAAAACAAATAATGCACTTTGACAGTAAATATGACAGTGCCATGTTGGCATTTTTTTTTCCATAACTTGAGTTGACTTATTTTGGAAAACCTTGTTACATTGTTTAATGCATCCAGGGGGGCATCACAAAAAAATTCCACGACTGTATATAGTATCAGTATCGGTTGATATCCGAATTGGCAGAGGTGGGTAGTAACGTGCTACATTTACTCCGTTACATCTACTTGAGTACCTTTTAGGACAAATTGTCCTTCTAAGAGTAGTTTTAATGCAACATACTTTTACTTGAGTAAATTTGTGTAGAAAAAACGCTACTTTTACTCCGCTCCATTTATCTACATTCAGCTCGCTCCTCGCTACTGATTTTTATCAATCTGTTAATACACGCTTTGTTTGTTTTGTTTGTCAGACAGACTTTCAAAGTAGGATCTATCACATGCCTGCGTTTCACCAATCAAATGCAGTCACTGGTGACGTCTGACTCCATTTCACCAATCAGAGCCAGGCGGTCACATGATTAACTGCACACTTTTTTTGAATTCCATTTTATAAACTTTTATTTATAAATTTCAACATTTACAAGCAGTTGAAAATAATAATTAAAGTAAGTACAAAAACAGTAAAAAACAATATAAAAACCGTACAAATTAGCGCCAGGGGGTTGTAAATTCATCCATCCATCCATTTTCTACCGCTCATTCCCTTTAAAGTAACTAAAATAGAATGCAATATCAATCAATTAATCAATCAATGTTTACTTATATAGCCCTAAATCACTAGTGTCTCAAAGGGCTGCACAAACCACCACGACATCCTCGGTAGCCCCACATAAGGGCAAGGAAAACTCACACCCAGTGGGACATCGGTGACAATAATGACTATGAGAACCTTGGAGAGGAGGAGAGCAATGGATGTCGAGCGGGTCTAACATGATACTGTGAAAGTTCAATCCATAATGGATCCAACACAGTCGCGAGAGTCCAGTCCAAAGCGGATCCAACACAGCAGCGAGAGTCCCGTTCACAGCGGAGCCAGCAGGAAACCATCCCAAGCGGAGGCGGATCAGCAGCGCAGAGATGTCCCCAGCCGATACACAGGCAAGCAGTACATGGCCATCGGATTGGACCGGACCCCCTCCACAAGGGAGAGTGGGACATAGAAGAAAAAGAAAAGAAACGGCAGATCAACTGGTCTAAAAAGGGAGTCTATTTAAAGGCTAGAGTATACAAATGAGTTTTAAGGGTGAGACTTAAATGCTTATATATATATATATATATATATATATATATATATATATAAACAAAGTGCAAAGCCATAGGCTCACTCAATCTCAGTAAATAACTTAAATTTGGAACACAGCATCATCGTTTTCACAGCTTTGTGGTTGTTAGAGGTAGAGTGTTTTAATGTAGAGTTCTAAATCTTGTTTAAAAGGCACAAAAAACAGGTCGAGTATTGAGAAACTTACATTTATGAATATAAAACTTAGCCAATAGTATAATGAGGTTGCAAAGATAAAATTCATTTTTGAATTTTTTTTCAATACAGTGTAAAACCAAATATATATTATTTAATATATATTATTGTTTTAGTTGCTTAAGAGATATTCCTGGCTCTGAATTTGTCCATTGCTATTTTTATGTTTTTGTGCATTACTTGTTGCCAGGTTACTCATAAGTTACTCAGTACTTGAGTAGTTTTTTCACAACATACTTTTTAATATTTGGGTGACTACTCCTTACTTTTACTTGAGTAATGCATCACTAAAGTAACAGTACTCTTACTTGACTAGAATTTCTGGCTACTCTACCCACCTCTGGAAATCGGTAGTTAAGAGTTGGACAATATCAGAATATCGGACATCTCTATAAAAAACTTTAACAACTCAAAATCACTCTTTTTCAGAGGGTATAGAGATATTAAGGAATAAAACAAGGCAATACTTAACTTGGCCAAGGCTGTGGAATACAGCTGGAGGTACACCATAAATCCATCCACTCATTCAATTTTTACCGCTTGTCCCTTTTGGGGTCGCTGGAGCCTATCTCAGTTGCATTCGGGCGGAAGGCAGCATAAACCCTGGACAAGTCGCTACCTCATCGCAGGCTAGAGACACACGACAAATGATACACTCAACGAGGGCTACATACACACATGAGGGAGGGTGACACAGGTGGGCACAATCTGGCAATCAGGAAAGACATCAGACCAGTGACACAGGAGAAAGGGCAAGTGACCTGAAACGAGAGGAGGATTAGACTTTCAACATAAAACAGGAAGTTCGCCAGACAACCTCAAAACTGGACTTCCCTCACCGCAGTGTGACAAAAATGTCAAACGATGACAAAAGGTTGATGTGATCTTGTGGATGCAGATGAGCGAAGTAGTAGCCTGAGGTAAAAAAATAAATAAAAGTGGTATTTAATAATAGCTAAACAATAAGCAAAAAGTGCTCTTTCCGGACAGAAAACAAAACAAAACTGCTGAAAATGTGGAGTACCACTCAAGGCTCCTCTGTAGTCCAGTGAACAGATAACAACATCAATGTCCCGACAGGGAAGGTAGAAAAATAATCTTGATTGCAAATAGAAAACAGGTGAGGGAATAATGCTCCGGGACAGAAGTGGAAAACACCAACAAAATCGAGAAAGCCGCCAAAATAAAAGCACATGACAAGAACTAAAACACTAAACACCAGAGAACACTAGCAAAACGCAACATAAGGTTTCTTTAATTTAATGATAGACAGATGGTCACACATAAAGTATGTATCCAAATGGACTCGGAGACATTTTGTGCGTGAATTGACAAACAGATGGGATGTTTGTGTGCGTGTGTGTGCGTGTTTGAGTACGTGCGCGCGAGTGTGTGAATGGACAAATATTTCCATAATATGCGTTTGTTAGTTTTTATGTAAATCGATAGACAGATGTTTACATGTACCCATGACCAAACAGGTGTTTACATTTTGTGTATATGTGAATGGATAGACAAATGTTGACATATTTCCATGAAAAAACAGATGTTTACATCTTGTTTATATGTAAATGGATAGAAAGATGTTTACATATGTCCATGTCGCAAACAAGTGTTTACATTTTGTGTGTGTGTGAATGGATTGACAGATGTTTACTTATGTCCATGAACAAACAGATGTTTACATTTTATGTATATGTAAATGGATAGACAGAGGTAACAAACGGGTGTTTACATTTGCTGTATATGTGAATGAATAGACAGATGTTTACATATGTCCATGAACAAACATATGTTTACATGTTGTGTATATGTGAATGGATAGACAGATGTTTACATATGTCCATTAGCAGACAGGTGTTTACATTTTGTGTATATGTGAATGGATAGACAGATGTTTACATATGTCCATGAACGAACAAAAGTTTTCATGTATATATAAATTGATATATAGGTATTTTCATATGTCCATGAACAGCCAGATGTTTACATTTTGTTTAAATGTGAATGGATAGACAGATGATTACATATATCCATGAACAAACAAATGTTTTCGTGTATATGTAAATGGATAGACGGATGTTTACATATGTCCATGAACAACCAGATGTTTACAATTTGTTTACATGTCAATGGATAGACAGATGCTTACATGGACAAGCAGATGTTTACATGTTGTGTATATGTGAATGGATAGACAGATGTTTACATATGTCCATTAACAAACACTCGTTTTTGTGTATATGTAAATGGGTAGATAGATGTTTACATATTGCCATGAACAACCAGATGTTTACAATTTGTTTACATGTCAATAGATAGACAGATGTTTACATATTTCCATGAACAAACTGATGTTTACATGTTGTGTTGTGTATATGTGAATGGATAGACAGATGTTTACATATGGCCATGAACAAACAGATTTTTACATTTTGTTTATATGTAAATGGATACACAGATGTTTACATATGTCCATGAACAACCAGATGTTTACATTTTATGTGTGTATAAATAGATAGACAGATGTTTACATATGTCCATGAGCAAACAAGTGTTTACATTTTGTGTGTGTGAATGGATTGACAGATGTTTACATATGTCCATGAACAAACAGAAGTTTACATTGTATGTGTATATAAATGGATAGACGAATGTTTACAAGGACAAGCAGATGTTTACATGTTGTGAATATGGGAATGGATAGACAGATGTTTACATATTTCCATGAACAAACTGATGTTTACATGTTGTGTATATGTGAATGGATAGACAGATGTTTACATATGGCCATGAACAAACTGATTTTTACATTTTGTTTATATGTAAATGGATGGACAGATGTTTACATATGTCCATGAACAAACAAAAGTTTTTGTGTATACGTAAATGGATGGACAGATGTTTACATACGTCCATGAACAAACAAATGTTTACATTTTATGTATATGTAAATGGATAGACAGAGGTAACAAATGGGTGTTTACATTTGCTGTATATACATATTTTTCATGAGCAAACATGTGTTTACATTTTGTGCGTACGTGAACGGATTGACAAAGGTTAACTTATGTCCATGAACAAACAGATGTGACCAGCCGTGACATAGAAAATAAATAGACCAAAATCAAATGCCTCTGGAATATACAAAACAAGCTTTCTGGAAATGTGGCCCCCAAAACTATTTTGTTGAATATCCCTGGTGACTGTTAGCAGTACTGTATTGACTATTAATAACTACCCTGAAGTCAACAAAAAGACTTGTTAGATTCGTCAGCCTTTGTTCATAGACAACAAAATTGGCATATTGTATAATATTTTTTGGGGAAAAGTTGAGAATTAAAAAAATATATATAAAAATAAAACTGATAATTGCGAGCTGTGCGTCAGCCTGGGGACAAGTGTTATTCTTCTTTCCGGTGACTTCCGGTGAGAAAAAATGATCTTGAATGGTTTTCACAGATTCTATCATCCGCTGGCTGCCTAACGCTTCATTCCCCAACATGTCTGCATCCCGCATGGATGTGCAGCCTTGAAGGAAAAGCAATTACTGCAAAGCCGGCAAAAGGTCGGACGCAAACCACGCATGGTGCCGATGCACCGTCTCGCTCCGCCAAGACCCGCAGTCAAAAAGTTCCAATTTTAGCACTTTTAATCCGCCTTTTAACAGAAAAAAACAACTTTTTGTATTTTCCTTTTACTGGGCTTTGCTTCATAAGTCGTAATCTCTCGTATCTCACCTCAGCTTTCAGGCTTCAAAACGTGCCGTCATGATTTGGGGTTTAACTGTTGGGTTAACTTAATCCCTCTCATGATGCCTTTGCTGCAACAGTCCCTCGCCAACGGAGCTTGCTGCGCTCCGGGGTTTTACCGAGTCACTGCGAAATTTGGTACACAGCATTAGGCGACTGACTAATACACGTCTGTCAAATTTCAGCATGATCGGTTGAAAAACGTGGCCCCCATCAAGCAAAATGTCTTTGCTGGGGCACATTTTGTAAGTGAATGGACAAACAGATGGTACAATGTGTGTGTGGGTGTGTGTGTGTGTGTGTGTGTGTGTGTGTGTGTGTGTGTGTGTGCGTGCGTTTGTCAAAGTGACATATGGGGACATTTTTATGAAATTTCACCTTACATATGAGGACCTGTTGAAATATGGGGACATTTTCCATGTCCCCATATTTCCCGCAATGCTATCGTGTTCTAGACCCTCCCAGCATGTTCCCAGACCAAAAATCTCTGAAGTCTTCATTTGTCAAATTTTCAGAAAAAGTGTGTGAAAGTGTGTTTAATTTTTTTGCTCACCTTCGATTTTGCCCCTAGTGGCCATCTTTGCTATTATGACACACACACACACACACACTTGTCCTCATATGTCATATGTCCTCATATGTCATGTGGGGCAGAAACTCACACACTCCAACATTTTGAAAAACATCTAACCATTACAGCAATAAACATACTCTTGAATTCTGAATCAAATAACAACACATTTTCAACTGATTTGATGATCTCATCCTTTTTAGTGTTAGTTTTATCTATTAATTTGGTTTATCTGGAGAGGATTTGGGCTAGACAATTAGTAATAAAGGGATTATGGTGATGATTTAATTTGTTTGATTCAGTATTTTACTGTATTGGACTTTTTGCTATTCTGTTGACTAAAATACAATGCCGCACAATAATTGCTTTAAATGTGCCTGAAATGTAGGTTTTTGCATAAAAAAAAACAACCTTCAACCTTGATTGAGACAAAGGCAATAATTCAAATGCAATTCAAACTACACACAGTATTTAATATTTTCAAATGGTTACAATAGCACATTATTTGGGTATTTTTATCTTTGGGGCAAATTTAGGATTAATATGGGGATTGTTTTTGGAGGTATTCACTTTACATGGTGTTCAAGATGGTTACTTCCACCCACTCTGAAGAGTCTCGGCGTCTGATTGGTCCAATTTTCAGTTAGGCGCCGCCTGATTGGCCGCTGGACGATGTCTGCTCCTAACAGAGGGCTAAATCACTAGTTAACTATTTTCATCATGGAAGTTATACAGCTCATGTATCACACTTAATATTGAATATATATATAAAAAGGGTTTTCCAAAAGGACCATTTATAATCGAAATACACAACTTCACACACGATTTTGAGCACAACAGAGCGCTCAGTGAACATCACTTCCGGGACCTGCATCACCGGAGGGGGACATCTATCTTGGTCACAAACAATCTTTGACAGTCTTCGACAGCATGGTTGAATCAGGTGAGCATAAAATGGAGTTTAACGTAATTAAATAGACCAATGTTTTTTAACATAGGAAAATAGTTCATCATAATCAACAGTTAAATGTTTTTGTTATTAATTGCAATCAGATTTGATTTTATGAGGTTAAATTAAGCATTTCAGTTCTGGGCCAAGGCCAAGGCATTTAACATTTTTTTTTTAAAGTTGCATGGAAGATTATAAGTAGCAGTGATTGTCACACACTAGGTGTGGTGAAATTATTCTCTCCATTTGACCCATCACCCTTGATCACTATGCTAGTAAACCTTTTCTTAATTTTAAACAAGACAGACTAGAGTTCTTCAAATTGTTTATACTTTTTCTCAAATACAAATATTTCAAGCTGATAAGCACTGTGGACTTGGCATGTTACTGATATTGTTATATTAGTACTTTGTTTGAGAAGCTTCATGTCTGCATTGAGCCTAAATTTAACAGTTTTTGAAGGGTTTAGTTCTTTGTTTTATTTCTGTGTCACTGACTTTTTTCATTTTTATGTGTGGATTTGTTAGGCGCATCAACACATGATATAGACATCGTGCCCAAAAGAAGAGCGAGACGTAATCCTGAGGCTGAAGCCACCGAGTTTATTTGATCTGGATGTGACAAGTCTTGTTTTAAGGCCCAGTGGATCAATGATTGGAAAGGTATGTCTTGTTATGTAACATATCAATGGTAACTGTATCAACATCTCATTTGGATCATTTCCTTACTGTCTAATAGAGGTTGTATTATATGGCTTTAATTAGAAGTGTTTGGAATAACAGCGTTCCACGTCCCAAGAGCTACCTTCTGTAGCCGAGGATCGGACCGCCAAGTGCCCTGCCTTCGGCTGCCGCCCAGCTCACAATGCACCTGACCTCTATGGCCCCTCGGAGTCTTGTTCACGAGTGGGGGAAGAGTGGATCGTGAGATCGACAGGCGGATCGGTGTGGCGTCTTCGGTAATGCGGACGTTGTATCGATCCGTTGTGGTGAAGAAGGAGCTGAGCCGGAAGGCAAAGCTCTCAATTTACCGGTCGATCTACGTTCCCATCCTCACCTATGGTCATGAGCTTTGGGTCATGACCGAAAGGATAAGATCACGGGTACAAGCGGTCAAAATGAGTTTCCTCCGCCGTGTGGCGGGGCTCTCCCTTAGAGATAGGGTGAGAAGCTCTGCCATCCGGGAGGAACTCAAAGTAAAGCCACTGCTCCTCCACATGGAGAGGAGCCAGATGAGGTGGTTCGGCCATCTGGTCAGGATGCCACCCGAACGCCTCCCTAGGGAGGTGTTTAGGGCACGTCCAACCGGTAGGAGGCCACGGGGAAGACCCAGGACACCTTGGGAAGATTATGTCTCCCGGCTGGCCTGGGAACGCCTCGGGATCCCCCGGGAAGAGCTAGACGAAGTGGCTGGGGAGAGGGAAGTCTGGGCTTCCCTGCTTAGGCTGCTGCCACCGCGACCCCACCTCGGAAAAGCGGAAGATGATGGATGGATGGATGGATGGTATAACAGCGGTATATGAAAACGATGTTACTAATGCTGTTACTTTTACCGGTAACGAGTAATCTAATAACTTTTATGTACGCTACAACGCTGTTACGATGCGTTTTATGTAATCTGGCATGCTACTTTTGATGTGATTGTATGTCAAGACAGCGTTAGAAGCACAAAAGGTTTAGTGCAGGTAATATCTTTTTACTAATGAAAGCAACCCCCGGAAGTAATTACGAACACGATATCAAATAGAAAGAGGCCTCATCCACACGCAAACAAAAACATTCAACAGAACTATCTTAACTGCCACTGCTAAGCTAAAAAATACAGCTGAACTATTTTGCTATGTCTGGGCGCTGACGTCCCACGTCACTTGGCAAAAGGCACAGCTTTTTAAAGGCACACACACACTCTGCTCTCATGAAATGTCTCTCAACTGCATATGCTAGATATTTAAAACTTTTCTTTTTCAAGTAACACATTAATTACAAACCCCGTTTCCATATGAGTTGGGAAATTGTGTTAGATGTAAATCCAAACGGAATAATTTTTTTTACAAATAATAATTAACTTAGAATTTCATGGCTGCAATACGTGCCAAAGTAGTTGGGAGAGGGCATGTTCACCACTGTGTTACATCACCTTTTCTTTCAACAACACTCAATAATCGTTTGAACTGAGGAAACTAATTGTTGAAGCTTGGAAGGTGGAATTCTTTCCCATTCTTGTTTTATGTAGAGCTTCAGTCGTTCAACAGTCCGGGGTCTCCTCTGTCGTATTTTACGCTTCATAATGCACCACACATTTTTGATAGGACTGCAGGCCGGCCAGGAAAGTACCTGCACTCTTTTTTATGAAGCTGAACACGTGCTGAATGTGGCTTGGCATTGTCTTGCTGAAATAAGCAGGGGCGCACATGAAAAAGTTGGCGCTTAAATGGCAGCAAATGTTGTTCCAAACAGATGGGTAACTTACAGATGTGTAAGTTACCCATGCCTTGGGCACTAATGCACCCCCATACCATCACAGATGCTGGCTTTTCAACTTTGCGTCGATAACAGTCTGGATGGTTCGCTTCCCCTTTGGTCCGGATGAAACGGTGTCGAATATTTCCCCAAAAAATTTGAAATGTGGGCTCGTTAGACCACAGAACACCTTTCCACTTTGCATCAGTCCATCTTAGATGATCTCGGGCCCAGAGAAGCCGGCGGCGTTTCTGGATGTTGATAATTGGCTTTCGCTTTGCATAATAGAGCTTTAACTTGCACTTACAGATATAGCAACAAACTGTATTTATTGACAGTGGTTTTCTGAAGTGTTCCTGAACTCACGTGGTGATATCCTTTAGAGATTGATGTCGGTTTTTGATACAGTGCCGTCTGAGGGATCGAAGGTCACGGTTATTCAATGTTAGTTTCCAGACATGCCGCTTACGTGGAGTGATTTCTCCAGATTCTCTGAACCTTTTGATGATATCATGGAGCGTAGATGTTGAAATCAGTAAATTTCTTGCAATTGCACTTTGAGAAAGGTTGTTCTTAAACTGTTTGACTATTTGCTCACGCAGTTGTGGACAAAGGGGTGTACCTCGCCCCATCCTTTCTTGCGAAAGACTGAGCATTTTTTGGGAAGCTGTTTTTATACCCAATCATGGCACCCACCTGTTCCAAATTAGCCTTCACACCTGTGGGATGTCCCAAATAAGTGTTTGATGAGCATTTCTTAACTTTATCAGTATTTATTGCCACCTTTCCCAACTTGTTTGTTGCGTGTTGCTAGCATCAAATTCTAAAGTTAATGATTATTTGCACCAAAAAAATGTTTATCAGAGTGAACATCAAATATGTTGTCTTTGTAGCATATTCAACTGAATATGGCTTGAAAATTATTTGCAAATCATTGTATTCTGTTTATATTTACATCTAACACCATTTCCCAACTCATATGGAAACGGGGTTTGTACTTAATTTAATAATTATTTACATTTATGAAAGAGTAATTCTGTTTGTAATTGAATTTTTAGTCAAGTAATGACTATTATTATTCCTTTTTGAAACAGATATTCCAAACATTGTTAATTGATAAACTGTTTTATCAGGATATGGTGTATTTGCTCTTGCATCACTTTAAAAAGGTTCTTTTGTGGTCGAGTACCGAGGGAAGTTCATTTCAAGACATGAGCGGGACAAGAGACAGAAACCCTCTATAAATATCTTTACTATTTATCTGGCATTATATGCTCATAATGTTAACAACAAAAAGTGCTGATAATGTTATAATTAATAAGTTCTAACATTATTTTTATGTGTTTTGTTGCAGACACCAACTGTTGATGTTCTATCTCAACATTCTCCAGATTCATGTGAGCGATAAACCGACTTCATCCCTCCAACAGGTTATTACTTGACTATTTTACTATCCATCCATCCATCCATTTTCTACTACCTGTCCCTTTTTTGGGTTGGCGGGGTGTGCTTGAGCCTATCTGAGCTGCATTCGGGCGGAAGGCGGAGTACACCCTGGACAAGTCGCCACCTCATTACACGGCCAACACAAATAGACAACATTTACACTCACATTCACACACTAGGGCCAATTTAGTGTTGCCAATCAACCTATCCCCAGGTGCATGTCTTTGGAGGTATGATGAAGCCGGAGTACCCGGAGGGAACCCACGCAGTCACGGGGAGAACATGCAAACTCCACACAGAAAGATCACGAGCCCAGGATTTAACTCAGGACTACTCAGGACCTTCGATTTGTGACGCACATGCACTAACCCCTGTTCCACCGTGCTGCCCTATATCTGCTAAAAACTTGACACAACCTATACTTCAAAAGACATTTAATCCTTTTAACCTCTCACAGATCAGTTTATATGACAACATTTTTTAAGCGTACATCCATGTTAGTCTGTGGAATTTACAACTCATGTTTAGCAAAACAGGAGATGTTACAGGTCAGCAACATGAATTCTATATGTGATCACTTGTCATGTACTCATATTGTTTGAACTAAAAAAGACTTCAGTGTGTTTCATATAAGGTCCTCATATTTTTCTGAACCACATTAGTGTGTGTTACAATGTTTAATTCAAAGCTTTAAAATGAGTGTTTCAATCCAGGTCCTCATATTTTCTGAACCACATTTTAGTGAATGTTACATTCTTAAATAATAGTCTAAGAGCTAAAACGCTATAATAATCTTTACTGTTTATGTAGAATTATATGCTCAGAATATTATCAACCAAAAGTGGTTGTTAATGTTATAATTAATTAGTTCTGACATTATATTTTTGTGTTTTGTTGCAGACACCAACTGTTGGGGTTCTATCTCAACATTCTCCAGATTCAGATGTGAGCGATAAACCGACTTCATCCCTCCAACAGGTTATTACAAGTCTATGTTTACTATATCTGCTCTAAATGTGACCCAACCTATATTTTGAAAGACATTTATTAATTTTAATCTCTCACAGATCAGTTTATATGACAACTTTTTCGTAAGGGTACATCCATGTTAGTCAGTAAGGAGTTTGGAACTCATGTTTAGCAAAACAGGAGATGTTACAAGTCAACAACATACATTCTACATGTGACCACTCGTCATGTCCTTATATTGTTTGAAGCAAGAAAGACTCAGGTGTGTTTCATATAAAGTCCTCATATTTTCTGAACCAGATTAGTGTGTGTTACAATGTTAATGTCCAAGCTTTAAAATGAGTGTCTCAATTCAGGTCCTCATATTTTCTGAACCCGATTTTAGTGTGTTTTATATTCTTAATTAATTGTCTAAGAGCTGAAACTCTGTAATAATCTTTACTATTTATCTGGCATTGTATGCTGAGAGTTTCATCAACAAAAAGTGCTGATAATGTTATAATTAATTAGTTCTGACATTATATTTTTGTGTTTTGTTGCAGAAACCAACTGTTGAGGTTCCATCTCAACATTCTCCGGATTCAGATGTGAGCCATTAACTGACTTCATCCCTCCAACAGGTTATTACATGTCTATTTTTACTATATCTGCTCTAAATTTGACCCAACCTATATTTTGAAAGACATTTATTAATTTTAATCTCTCACAGATCAGTTTATATGACAACTTTTTCGCAAGGGTACATCCATGTTAGTCAGTAGAAAGTTTAGAACTCATGTTTAGCAAAATAGGAGATGTTACAAGTCAACAACATAAATTCTACATGTGAGCACTCGTCATGTCCTTATATTGTTTGAAGCAAGAAAGAATTAGGTGTGTTTCATATAAGGTCCTCATATTTTCTGGACCAGAAAATGTGTGTTACAATGTTAAAGTCAAAGCTTTAAAATGAGTGTCTCAATTCAGGTCCTCATATTTTCTGAACCAGATTTTTGTGTGTGTTACATTCTTAATGAATTGTCTAGGAGCTGAAACTCTGTAATAATCTTTACCCTTTATCTGGCATTGTATGCTCAGATTTTTATCAACAAAAAGTGGTGAGAATGTTATAATTAATTAGTTATGACATTATATTTTGGTGTTTTGTTGCAGAAACCAACTGTTTGAGGTTCTATCTCAACATTCTCTAGATTCAGATGACAGCCATAAACCGACTTCATCCCTCCAACAGGTTATTACATGTCTATTTTTACTATATCTGCTCTAAATTTGACCCAACCTATATTTTGAAAGACATTTATTAATTTTAATCTCTCACAGATCAGTTTACATGACAACATTTTCGTAAGGGTACATCCATGTTAGTCAGTAGGGAGTTTGGAACTCATGTTTAGCAAAACAGGAGATGTTACAAGTCAACAACATAAATTCTACATGTGAGCACTCGTCATGTCCTCATATTGTTTGAACCAAGAAAGACCTAGGTGTGTTTCATATAAGGTCCTCATATTTTTGAATCAGATTAGTGTGTGTTAAAATGTTAATGTCAAAGCTTTAAAATGAGTGTTTCAATTCAGAAAATGCAGTGCCTCTTGTTTACAGCCGGTTTCTGCAGCGCTGTTTTCATTGATCAAAGTATTTTTTCGGTGGTCGTGTTTTTGGTACATAACTTGTAAATAGTGCGCAAATAATAGGCTATATATATATATAAAAATACATTCAAACCCCGTTTCCATATGAGTTGGGAAATTGTGTTAGATGTACATATAAACAGGATACAATGATTTGCAAAGAATTTTCAACCCCAATTCTGTTGAATATGCTACAAAGACAACATATTTGATGTTAAAACTGCTAAACATTTTTTTTGCAAAGAATTTAGGGATTTTACCATCTAAGGTCCGTAAAATTATCAAAAGGTTCAGAGAATCTGGAGAAATCACTGCACGTAAGCGATGTACTGCATTAAAAACCGACATCAGTGTGTAAAAGATATCACCACATGGGCTCAGAAATACTTCAGAAAACCACTGTCAGTTACCACAGTTGGTCGCTACATCTGTAAATGCAAGTTAAAACTCTACTATGCAAAGCAAATGCCATTTATCAACAACACAGAGGAACGCCGCGGGCTTCGCTGGGCCCGAGCTCATCTAAGATGGACTGATGCAAAGTGGAAAAGTGTTCTGTGGTCTGACGAGTCCACATTTCAAATTATATATGGAAATTGTGGACGTGGTGTTCTCCGGAACAAAGAGGAAAATAACCATCCGGCGCAAAGTTCAAAAGCCAGCATGTGTGATGGTATGAGGGTGTATTAGTGCCCAAAGCATGGGTAACTTACACATCTGAGAAAGCACCATTAATGCTGAATGGTCCATACAGGTTTTGGAGCAACATATGTTGTCATCCAAGCAACATTATCATGGACGCCCCTGCTTATTTCAGCAAAACAATGCCAAGCCACGTGTTACAACAGCGTGTCTTCGTAGTAAAAGAGTGCGGGTACTTTCCTGGCCCGCCTGCAGTCCAGACATGTCTCCCATCGAAAATATGTAGCGCATTATGAAGCGTAAAACACGACAACTTAAGCTGTACATCAAGCAAGAATGGTAAAGAATTCTACTTTCAAAGCTTCAACAATTAGTTTCCTCAGTTCCCAAACGTTTATTGAGTGTTGTTAAAAGAAAATGTGATGTAACACAGTGGTGAACATGCCCTTTCCCAACTACTTTGGCACGTGTTGCAGCCATGAAATTCAAAGTTAATTATTATTTGCAAAAAAAAAAAAGTTTGAGTTTGAACATCAAATATGTTGTCTTTGTAATGCTTTCAATTGAATATGGGTTGAAAAGGATTTGCAAATCATTGTAGCTGAGATAGGCGCCAGCGCCCCCCGCGACCCCGAAAGGGAATAAGCGGTAGAAAATGGATGGATGGATGGATGTATTCAGTTTATATTTGCATCTAACACAATTTCCCAACTTTTATGGAAACGGGGTTTGTATATATATTAGGGCTGGGCAATGATTAAAATTTTTAATCGAAGTTAATCGCACTATTTCTCTTATTAATCGCGATTAAATGCATTGTATACGCAAAGCCCAATAATGAATTCAAAAGTAGTGTGTAGTGCACCTTTATTGGAATATTCTCCCACATGAACAAAAGCGCCAAAACATTTGTTGAGCAAACACAATTTAAATCAGTCCTTGTTAAACAGTAGCAGTTAAATAGCATATTTTATGAAAATCAACTCAAAAAATGTAAATACAAACATTTAAGCTTATTGCCACTGCCAGGGTATTTAAGTTATCCTGTTTGTTATGGAAAATAAATATAATCTACATACAAATCTCTGAGCCACAATCATAACATCTGAACAGGCAATTTCTGAGGTAACAACAGAAACATTTTTTTTTATCAGGGATCTTATGTTTAAAAAACCTATATTATAGGTAGTGGGCTGTTTTAGGGAATTTTTGATCAAATTATCCGTAGTAGCAATATTAATAATGTTGTGTTTATTCTGCGTAGTGGACTTAAAATAATTATGACCATATCTGTTTGCTTGGTGCTTTGATAAACTGAACACATATACATGGTACTATATTGTGATGTTATGAGCCAGGGGAAAAAAGAACTACCCTACCCAGCATGCAACAGGAGTGATGAGCATGCGCGGTAGCCCGGTATAGGTTGTGTCGCCATGACGGCATCTTGTATGTTGTGATATGCACGCTCTGAAAGCAAACGTTAAGAACTCAGCCAACACTCCTGGTCTGCATTATTCATAAATAGACAGACAACACATATACTCCGCTGCTTCACAAAGCACAATATGTTAAATGTTTACTTTTACAGTTTTCTAATTCTTCCTTTCAGATTGACAGCAGGACAAATCGCTGGAAGTGGGTATGTCTCAAGCTTCTTCCACTTGGTCCACTCCAAAGCGGGGTAAATAAATAATCCACATCATTTACTAGAATATTATATTACGTTTTGCACCTTTTCACTGTGTTATAGTCATTTTTCCTTCAGTAAGAAATTGTATTTTGTCTCCTTTATGACAGCTGCCAAGGGGAAGAAGTGGAAGGAGTTGAATGACACATGTGGCATTTTGTAACTGGCAACAAAGTACCAGGTAAAAAAGATTGTGAAGCCTGCCTCCATAAAGAACTAGTAGCTCTACAGGACAGAGATTGGCTTGCCATCAAGTACTACATCCATAACAGAATTATATTAAAAAAAGGGAAAAAAAATGTTTTCCCACATCTGCTGTGGTAGTTTGAGTATGTTACCAGCAATTAAAAAAGCAAAATAAACAGCAAGCGTTTTGTATTTATTCCAGATAATTCTTAGCGACAAAATCCACAAAAACAATTCAGTTACACTTAGTTGACAATTACATTTTTACCCATGTTTCTTTTAAACTCTTCTTGGTTTTAGATTACAGTAGCATGGGATTTGGATTTTTTTTTTAAATGACAACACATCAACTAAACCAACTCAGGTTGTTTTGTTAAGTCTCTGATGTCATTAGCCTCATATGTCACATGAACCTGAAATCTTAAACACTCTGTGACGTCATGGTTGTCATATTTCACAAACTTGAAATCTTAAACACTCTGTGACGTCATGGTCATCATATGTCACATAAACTTGAAATCTTAAACACTCTGTGACCTCATGGTTGTCATATGTCACATGAACCTGAAATCTTAAACACTCTGTGACGTCATGGTCATCATATGTCACATAAACTTGAAATCTTAAACACTCTGTGACGTCATGGTCATCATATGTCACATAAACTTGAAATCTTAAACACTCTGTGACGTCATGGTCGTCATATGTCACATAAACTTGAAATCTTAAACACTCTGGTCTTCATTTGTCACCTAAACCTGACAAGTCCTCATATGTACCATAAAAATCAGGTTCAGAAAAAAACAAAAGAGTTGCAAAAATCTCAATAGACCACTGTGTGTCTAAAATTCTGGTTCACTAACCGTCTGATTCCCAGGCCTGCAGGACCATTGGAAAGGCATGTCCCCATATGTCACGTTTTTGTCATAAGTCCTCATATGTCACCCAAACACGTATGTGTGTGTGTGTGTGTGTGTGTGTGTGTGTGTGAAGAGTGAGTGAATTGACAGACTGGTATTTCAATTAGGTGTGTTTGAGGGTTACATTGTATATTTTGTGCCTGGACTGATAGATGTTTATATTATGTGTGTGTGTATGTATTTGAATGGACAGACCAATGTTTCTGTGTATGAATGGACTAACCAATGTTTCCATTTGGCATTTTAATGGATCAACAGATATTTCCATAATGTGTGTTTTGTTTATTTATTGATAGACAGATGGTTAGACAAAGTATGTATCTAAATGGCCTGAGAGACATTTTGTGTGTGAATTGACAAACAGATTGGACGTGTGTGTGTGTGTGTGTGTGTTTGTGTTTGTGTGTGTGTGCCTGCACATGAGTGTGTGAATGGACAAATATTTCCATATGTGTTTGTGTACGAACAGATGTTTACACTTTGTGTATATGTGAATGGATAGACAGATGTTCACATATGTCCATGTACAAACAAATGTTTACATGTTGTGTATATGTGATTGGATAGACAGATGTTTACATATGTCCATGAGCAAACAGGTGTTTACATCTGCTGTATATGTGAATGGATAGACAGATGTTTACATGAACAAGCTGATGTTTACATTTTGTGTATATGTGAATGGATAGACAGATGTCCACATATGGCCATGAACAAACAGATGTTTACATGTTGTGTATATGTGAAATGATAGGCACATTTTTACATATGTCCATGAGCAAACAGGTGTTTACATTTGCTGTATATGCGAATGGATAGACAGATGTTTACATGAACAAGCAGATGTTTACATTTTGTGTATATGTGAATGCATAGACAGATGTTTACATATTGTGTATATGTGAATGCATAGACAGATGTTTACATATGTCCATGAGCAAACAGGTGTTTACATTTGCTGTATATGTGAATGGATAGACAGATGTTTACATGAACAAGCAGATGTTTACATTTTGTGTATATGTGAATGCATAGACAGATGTTTACATATGTCCATGAACAAACATATGGTTACATGTTGTCTATATGTGAATGGATGGACAGATGTTTCCATATGTCCATTAGCAAACAGGTGTTAACGTTTTGTGTATATGTGAATGGATAGACAGATGTTTACAGATGTCCATAAACAAACAGATGTTTACATTTGCTGTATATGTGAATGGATAGACAGATGTTTACATGAACAAGCAGATGTTTACATTTTGTGTATGTGTGAATGGATAGACAGATGGTCACATGTCCATGTACAAACAGATGTTTACATGTTGTGTATATGTGATTGGATAGACAGATGTTTACATATGTCCATGAGCAAACAGGTGTTTACATCTGCTGTATATGTGAATGGATAGACAGATGTTTACATGAACAAGCTGATGTTTACATTGTGTGTATATGTGAATGGATAGACAGATGGTGACATGTCCATGTACAAACAGATGTTTACATGTTGTGTATATGTGATTGGATAGACAGATGTTTACATATGTCCATGAGCAAACAGGTGTTTACATCTGCTGTATATGTGAATGGGTAGACAGATGTTTACATGAACAAGCTGATGTTTACATTTTGTGTATATGTGAATGGATAGACGGATGTTCACATATGGCCATGAACAAACATATGTTTACATGTTGTGTATATGTGAATGGATAGGCAGATTTTTACATATGTCCATGAGCAAACAGGTGTTTACATTTGCTGTATATGTGAATGGATAGACAGATGTTTACATGAACAAGCAGATGTTTACATTTTGTGTATATGTGAATGCATAGACAGATGTTTACATATGTCCATGAGCAAACAGGTGTTTACATTTGCTGTATATGTGAATGGATAGACAGATGTTTACATGAACAAGCAGATGTTTACATTTTGTGTATATTTGAATGCATGGACAGATGTTTACATATGTCCATGAGCAAACAGGTGTTTACATTTGCTGTATATGTGAATGGATAGACAGATGTTTACATGAACAAGCAGATGTTTACATTTTGTGTATGTGTGAATGGATAGACAGATGGTCACATGTCCATGTAAAAACAGATGTTTACATGTTGTGTATATGTGATTGGATAGACAGATGTTTACATATGTCCATGAGCAAACAGGTGTTTACATCTGCTGTATATGTGAATGGATAGACAGATGTTTACATGAACAAGCTGATGTTTACAATGTGTGTATATGTGAATGGATAGACAGATGGTGACATGTCCATGTACAAACAGATGTTTACATGTTGTGTATATGTGATTGGATAGACAGATGTTTACATATGTCCATGAGCAAACAGGTGTTTACATCTGCTGTATATGTGAATGGGTAGACAGATGTTTACATGAACAAGCTGATGTTTACATTTTGTGTATATGTGAATGGATAGACGGATGTTCACATATGGCCATGAACAAACATATGTTTACATGTTGTGTATATGTGAATGGATAGGCAGATTTTTACATATGTCCATGAGCAAACAGGTGTTTACATTTGCTGTATATGTGAATGGATAGACAGATGTTTACATGAACAAGCAGATGTTTACATTTTGTGTATATGTGAATGCATAGACAGATGTTTACATATGTCCATGAGCAAACAGGTGTTTACATTTGCTGTATATGTGAATGGATAGACAGATGTTTACATGAACAAGCAGATGTTTACATTTTGTGTATATTTGAATGCATGGACAGATGTTTACATATGTCCATGAGCAAACAGGTGTTTACATTTGCTGTATATGTGAATGGATAGACAGATGTTTACATGAACAAGCAGATGTTTACATTTTGTGTATATTTGAATGCATAGACAGATGTTTACATATGTCCATGAACAAACATATGGTTACATGTTGTGTATATGTGAATGGATAGACAGATGTTTACATATGTCCATTAGCAAACAGGTGTTAACGTTTTGTGTATATGTGAATGGATAGACAGATGTTTACAGATGTCCATGAACAAACAGATGTTTACATTTTGTTTGTATGTAAATCGATAGACAGATGTTTACATGTGTCCATGAGCAAACAGGTGTTTACCTTGTGTGTATATGTGAATGGATAGACAGATGTTTACATATGTCCATGATCGAACAGATGTTTACATTTTGTGTACATGTAAATGGATAGACATATGTATACATATGTACACGAACAAACAGATGCTTACATTTTGTGTATATGTGAAAAGATAGGCAGGTGTTTACATTTGATGTGAATTGATTGACATTCAAGCTTATGCGAATGGCTAGACAGATGTTTCAATATGTACACGAGCAAACAGATGTTTACATTGTGTGTATATGTGAATGGATAGACAGATGTTTACATACAGTATGTCCATGAACATCCATCCATTTCTACCGCTAATTCCCTTTGAGATCGCGGATGTTCATGAACATACAGATGTTTACATTTTGTTTGTATGTGAATGGACATATAGATGTTTACATATCTCCACGAACAAACAGGTGTTTACATTTTGTGTATATGTGAAAAGATAGGCTGATGTTTACATTTGGTGCGTATGTGAATTGATTGACATGTGTTTAAAGGACTGGACAGATGTTTAAATTTAGTGTGTGAATGCACCAAAAAATATTCACGTAACATGTGTCTGTGAAATGTGTTAAACATGGACTTAAACTTGGATTGTTTCTTCGATGCAAAGGATGATTGGCACGAGCCAGGCGTGAATGAAGGTACATTTTTATTTATATTCTAACTAAACTAAAAAAAAAGGCAAACAAAGGGCGCTCACAAGGAGGTACGAATACTAGGCTACAAAATACAAACATGAAACAAAAACACTTGCACGGTGGCATGAAAAAACTAAACTTGCACTGAGGCATAAATACACAACTTACGTGGCGTAGACAAGATCGAACAGCATAGCAAGGCATGAAGCAGATGAATACAGGATGTGTAAGTATGTCGGTAGGCAAAGTTGCCAGACTGACTATCAGGCAACTGTGGCTTAAATACTAGCAGTGATAATTAACCAGCAGGTGTGCGAACTGAGGACCGGGGCGTGACTTGGAGACAAGGTGGAAACTAATGAGTCACTATGGAAACAAAAACAAACCAGGAAGTGAAAAACAGGAAACAAGTGTCCAAAAAACAAAACATAACCTGACCAAAACAAAACATGATTTCCTGGGCGTGACAAGATTAAACACATATGGTTTCATATCAAGTGTGTGTGTGTGAATAGACAAACCGTCGGTAGGGTTTGTGTGAGCGTGGGTGAATGGATGGACAAATGTTTACATTCAGTGCGTGTATATGAGTTGATTGGCATACGTTTGAATTATGTGTGTATATGAATGGACCGACAGGTGCTACATTGTGCGTGCGTGTATGTGAATGGAAAAACTCTTGGTCACATGTCATAGTCAAATTCAAAGCCGGAGCGTGCAAACCAGCCCGGGATTGCAGAAGTGCGCCGACAAAGAGTTGTAATCATCCAAAAAAGTAGTAGGGCCAAATCAAGTGATTGGAGAAAAGGGGTCACTACTACGCTCGGATATGTCCTTTCCCAAAATGGCTTCAAAGAAAATGGGAAAGTCGTAAAGAGGCTGTTTGTCATCGTGCAGCGGCGGGCTTGCGGGGTAGGGGTGGGGAAAAAGCACAAAAGGAAAAACGTTGCTGAGTGATTGAAAGAGGCGAAAATAGGAGACATTATCTGGAAAATTGTTTGTTTTGCTGTTCAATTAAACAAGAACACGTTCATCTCAGTATTTGACACAAAAAGCTATTGCAGCAGATGAGCCACAGGAGGATTGCATTGACCTGTGTTTCCTTTATAAGCTTCCCATTGATTGATTGGTTGATTAATTGATTGCTTTATTGACGTGGGAATGGAATTATACTGTCAATCTGGAAACGATAGTTTGATGGGCAAATTTTCTACGGGTATTATTCTTTGGGCACCTAATGATTCATTCCAGTTCCTGGGATGACGATTTTACTCGATGAGTTTCAAGAGGTAGTCACCTGAAAGGGTTTTTACTTCACAGGTGTCATCATCAATCAATCAATGTTTATTTATATAGCCCCAAATCACAAATGTCTCAAAGGACTGCACAAATCATTACGACTACAACATCCTCGGAAGAACCCACAAAAGGGCAAGGAAAACTCACACCCAGTGGGCAGGGAGAATTCACATTCAGTGGGACGCCAGCGACAATGCTGACTATGAGAAACCTTGGAGAGGACCTCAGATGTGGGCAACCCCCCCCCTCTAGGGGACCGAAAGCAATGGATGTCGAGCGGGTCTAACATGATACTGTGAAAGTTCAATCCATAGTGGCTCCAAGACAGCAGTGAGAGTCCCGTCCACAGGAAACCATCTCAAGCGGATCAGCAGCGTAGAGATGTCCCCAACCGATACAGGCGAGCGGTCCATCCTGGGTCCCGACGAGCGGTCCATCCTGGGTCTCGACTCTGGACAGCCAGTACTTCATCCATGGTCATCGGACCGGACCCCCTCCACAAGGGAGGGGGGGACATAGGAGAAAGAAAAGAAGCGGCAGATCAACTGGTCTAAAAAGGAGGTCTATTTAAAGGCTAGAGTATACAGATGAGTTTTAAGATGAGACTTAAATGCTTCTACTGAGGTAGCATCTCGAACTGTTACCGGGAGGGCATTCCAGAGTACTGGAGCCCGAACGGAAAACGCTCTATAGCCCGCAGACTTTTTTTGAGCTCTAGGAGACATTATCTGGAAAATTGTTTGTTTTGCTGTTCAATTAAACAAGAACATAGTTTTGATGCCTTCAGTGACAATCTACAATATAAATAGTCATGAAAATAAAGAAGATTCATTAAATGAGGAAGGTGTGTCCAAACTTTTGGCCTGTACTGTGTATATATATATATATATATATATATATATATATATATATATATATATATATATATATATATGCAAGTTGTCCCACTTAAAATGATGACAGAGGTCTGTAATTTTCATCATAGGTACACTTCAACTGTGAAAGACAGAATGTGAAAAAAAAATTCAGGAATTCACATTATTTGTAAATTATGGTGGAAAATAATTATTTGGTCAAGCATTCAAAGCTCTCACTGATGGAAGGAGGTTTTGGCTCAAAATCTCACGATACATGGCCCCATTCATTCTTTCCTTAACACGAATCAATCGTCCTGTCCCCTTAGCAGAAAAACAGCCCCAAAGCATGATGTTTCCACCCCCATGCTTCACAGTAGGTATGGTGTTCTTGGGATGAAACTCAGTATTCTTCTTCCTCCAAACACAACGAGTTGAGTTGAGCTTCAAAAGGTAATCACCTGAAAGGTTGCTTTTTAATTGGCCAACAATTTACGTGGTGTTGGGCACCTGACGGCAAGTGAGGGAGCCTGTTCTGAAGCCCACATTAAAGAGACCTAACTTCATCACCTCGTCTGGTTATTGACTCCAACCCAATATATTACACCGTCGACGAGCAAAATGAAGAAATAAATGGCAGAACAAAGGTTACTCAAATAGTGAAAGGTAAGTGTTTTTTTTTAAGTAACCAGCAAGCACAGTACAGTTAGTAGAACAACTGTGTTTTTATTAGTGTATTTGATAGGTGCCGTATATATATATATATATATATATATATATATATATATATATATATATATATATGTGTGTGTATATGAAATACTCACACACACACACACACACCTCCTGAAATCGGAGGTCCAAGGTTAGCAAGTATGCTTTAGGGGTCCAACCCAAATCATATAAAAAGTGAGGCATACAAAAACCAAGGTATCAATATTGATGAGGTTATTACATTAACTAGGTCCAAAATTGTCTAACATTATTGATTGGGATCCATCTTTCTATCTTATGAGAAAAAAATAATCACACTTTGTACCCTTAGATCCTAAAATGGTCATTTTTATGAAAGTCTAATAAAAATGTAAGATTTGTGTTTTACTTCCACATATTCAGAACCAACTACAGATATGTTGTATGAAAAAATATAGTAATAAAACCATTCAGTGGGTTGACTCAGTCCATCAGAAGATTGCACAGTAGTTTAAAAGCCAGTTGTCGTTAAAGTTGACTACTTAATAATAATCAAATCCGAGCTCACCTTTCAATTTACCAGACTGACTGCCCATTTCTGCATAACTTTCTAAAAATTGGGTGGCAAAATAAAACATATACCTTTTCCGCCGGTGAAGGTAATTGCAAAGGTGCGTACTCAATGTAATCGTGACGGACTTCCCATACTTGACACTCTGCGCTTTTTGCACAGCGGCTGTCCAATATTTGCCCAATTAACCGAAGCCAGGCATCGGCAGTGGGTTACAGCGAATCAACGTCATCTGTCTGAAGGACTCTGCTTTGGGACGACACCCGAGGTGAGCATGAGGACCCCTCAGAAGGGACACGTTGTTTTAATATTTTATGCGTGCGGCCTTGGAAGGGCGATCCGATGCTTTGGGGTGACCACTGAACGCATCGTTAAAGCTGATGATACCTTATCAAGCCTAAAAAAGAATGCAAAGATAATATTTGACAGCAAGGGGGTGTATATATTTTCAAGTATTTCCTATATATATGTATATATATATATATATCCATCCATCCATCCATTTCCTACCGCTTATTCCCTTTCGGGGTCGCGGGGGGCGCCGGCGCCTATCTCAGCTACAATCGGGCGGAAGGCAGGGTACACCCTGGACAAGTCGCCCCTCATCGCAGGGCCAACACAGATAGACAGACAACATTCACACTCACATTCACACACTAGGGCCAATTTAGTGTTGCCAATCAACCTATCCCCAGGTGCATGTCTTTGGAAGTGGGAGGAAGCCGGAGTACCCGGAGGGAACCCACGCATTCACGGGGAGAACATGCAAACTCCACACAGAAAGATCCCGAGCCTGGATTTGAACCCAGGTCTCCAGGAACTTCGTATTGTGAGGCAGACGCACTAACCCCTCTGCCACCGTGAAGCCCATATATATATATATATATATATATATATATATATATATATATATATATATGTATATATATGTATATATATATATTTGTATATATATATATATATGTATATATATATATGTATATATGTATATATATATGTATATATATATATATATATTTGTATATATATATGTATATATATATATTTGTATATATATATTTTTATATATATATGTATATATATATATATATATTTGTATATATATGTATATATATGTATATATATACATATATATGTATATATATGTATATATATATATATATGTATATATATGTATATATATGTATATATATATATATATATATATGTATATACATATGTATATATATGTATATATATATATATATGTATATATATATATATATATATATACGTATATATATATAGGTATGCTTGTATATATATGTATATATATATATATATGTATGCATGAAGACGGAAATAAAAACCGTTAAGTAGCCAAATCAACATCTGTGCTAAAATGATCTAAAAGACCACAATGGCTGTACCCTGTATTTTGAAAGCCCTGTCATGTATTTCATTGTCTTCCATGCTGAACAAAAAATAATTTACAGCCAGTTTACTCTCCAGTTATAATTTAGAGATTTGTTTGGCTTTCAGAATTCCAGACTTAATTTTGTTTGTAGCCGAAAGCAGATCCTTGTTTAAAAGCGTATCTCTTTCTTTGTAATCAGGACTTTACAGATGTTGACACCCATTGTCATGTCTTTGTGATCATGTTTTTTTTAATTATGTTCTGTTTTGTTTTTGACTCCATTAGTTCCCTGGTTTGTTATATTTTCCATGACAACCATTAGTTTCACCTGGCTCATTTGTTTGGACTCATGCACCTGTCAACAATCACAGCACTATTCAAGCCCGTAGTTGCCAGGCAGTCACCCTCTACATACCCTTGATACCTGATTGCTCACTTCTTGCCATAGATTCATGCTTCTCGCATCACAGTAAGTGTTTTTGTTTTTGTTGTCCATAGTTCTGCCCTTGTGCGAGTTTTTGTTGTCGGAGCCAAGTTTTGAACCTCTGCTGAGAGCGCTTTTCGTTTGTTCCTTTTTTTTGAGTTAATAATAAAAGATGTCATTACCTTCACGCCAAGTGTGGCCCAGTCGATTTGCACCACGGGAAAACAAACCCCACTATAGTCCATGTCATGACACCCATGGCTTATTGTGGGGATATATTTTCACCTTCTTGCAGAAAGCAACACACAACCTCTACTTTACTGACCAGATTGTGTCCACAGGACTCAGTAAGCAACTCCCAGTCAGTGCAGTCGTAACACTCCTGCAAACAGACCAGACTTGTATTTTCCTTCTTTACTACTTTCTCTCTTTTTTTAATGTGGTTGTGTACATTGGCAGAAGGTGTACACAGTTATGGTCCGCGGAGCCCAAGGGTGGGATTGTTGGAGGTTTATAAGCATTATTTACTGACCCATAACACAGATCTAGAGTTTTTTTCCCAGTCTGTTGGCACAAGTGACATATTGGTGGAAGTTTGAGTGTTTTTTCCAAAGAGACGTGCAGTAACCCCTGCACTATGTCATAGACGGCGCTAAGGGCCAGTGCTGCGTCTGCCCTTGGATGAATCCAAAAATAGTGGGAAAAAGTTAAGGAAACCCACGGGCCGGGTGGAAGGGGCTCTGGAATACCGATAGAAGTTCCACATCTGACAGAGCTGCAAGCCATTTATCAACAACATCCAGAAATGCCGCCGGCTTCTCTGGGCCTGAGATTATCTAAGATGGACTGATGCAAAGTGGAAAAGGGATCTGTGGTCTGACGAGTCCACATTTCAAATTGTTTTTGGAAATATTCGACATTGTGTCATCCGGACCGAAGGGGATGCGAACCATCCAGACCATTATTGATGCAAAGTTCCAAAGCCAGCATCTGTGATGGTATGGGGGTGCATTAGTGCCCAAGGCATGGGTAACTTACACATCTGTGAAGGCACCATTAATGCTGAAAGGTACATACAGGTTTTGCCATCCAAGCGCTGTCTTTTTCATGGACGCCCCTGCTTATTTCAGCAAGACAATGCCAAGCCACATTCAGCACCTGTTTCAACAGCGTGGCTTTGTAAAAAAAGAGTGCGGGTACTTTCCTGGCCCGCCTGCAGTCCAGACCTGTCTCCCATCAAAAATGTGTGGTGCATTATGAAGCGTAAAATACGACATCGGAGACCCCGGACTGTTGAACGACTGAAGCTCTACATAACGTTTGAGTGTTGTTGAAAGAAAAGGTGATGTAACACAGTGGTGAACATGCCCTTTCCCAACTACTTTGGCACGTGTTGCAGCCATGAAATTGTAAGTTAATTAATATTTGCAAAAAAAAAAAAAGTTTATGAGTTTGAACATCAAAATTCTATCTTGTCTTTGTAGTGCATTCAATTGAATATGGGTTGAAAAAGATTTGCAAATCATTGTATTCCGTTTATATTTACTTCTAACACAATTTCCCAACTCATATGGAAACGGGGTTTGTAGTTTATTCAATCTTTAATATATGTGGTTTCCCTCGGCCTTGAACGCATCATTGTTACATGCAGCTTTCGTCTTTGTTGACATGTGTTCTTGATATGGCTGGGAAAGAACAGAAGTAAGTGAGTGAATGTGGAGAACTTTCGGTTCCCCTGCGTGTTGAGTCATACCAATGATGGATTAAGACGGTCCTGTTTGTCATTTTGATTGATTGATTGAGACTTTTATTAGTAGATTGCACAGTACAGTACATATTCCGTACAATTGACCACTAAATGGTAACACCCAAATACATTTTTCAACTTGTTTAATCCGGGGTCCACGTTAATCAATTCATGGTGTCCTAGTTGTTTATTTTGGGTTCGACTACGGCCTACAGTAACCGGATTGTAGCGGTTTTCATTGAAGGCTGAGAAACCTTTGGTGACGGCTGGAGTTTATTTCAATACGTGATTCTTTGGTGTACCACTAGATGGAGCTCAGTTTGACAATCACTGTTCAAAACTGTACAACTTAATATGGCCAAGAACAATACCAGGTTCAGGCCTACAAACAGACTTAGACTTAGACAAACTCTAATGATCCACAAGGGATATTGTTCCACACAGTAGCGCCGTTACAAAGGATGGAAAGGATAAGGATGGAAAGGATCGTGCACAAAAGGGCACAAAAAGAGGATGAAAACAAAAGGTAGACTAAAAATGTACCATAGTTGGAATATAAAATATAACATATGTACCGTATTTTTTCGGAGTATAAGTCGCCCCGGATAGTAAAGAAGGAAAAAAACATATAAGTCGCACGGGAGTTTAAGTCGCAATTTTGGGGGAAATTTATTGGATAAAACCCAACACCAAGAATAGACATTTGAAAGGCAATTTAAAATTAATAAAGAATTGTGCACAACAGGCTGAATAAGTGTACGTTATATGACGCATGAATAAGCAACTGAGAAGGTGCCTGGTATGTTAACGTAACATATTATGGTAACAGTCATTCAAATAACTATAACATATAGAACATGCTATACGTTTACCAAACAATCGGTCACTCCTAATTGCTAAATCCCATTAAATCTTATATGTCTAGTCTCTTACGTGAATGAGCTAAATAGTATTATTTTATATTTTACGGTAATGTGTTAATAATTTCACACATAAGTCGCTCCTGAGTATAAGTCGCATCCCCGGCCAAACTATGAAAAAAAACTGCGACTTATAGTCCGAAAAATGCGGTAATATTTACATATTATATATGAAGTATACAATATATATTGATATACATATTATTATATTATATTATTATATAATATACACCCTTTCTTAACCACCCCAACCCCACACATTTCATGTCTTAAAGGGGAACATTATCACCAGACCTATGTAAGCGTCAATATATACCTTGATGTTGCAGAAAAAAGACCATATGTTTTGTTAACTTATTTCGGAACTCTAAATGGGTGAATTTTGGCGAATTAAACGCCTTTCTATTATTCGCTCTCAGAGCGATGACGTCACGTTGTGACGTCACCTAGGTAGTCAATCCGACATTTTCTCAAACACATTACAAACATCGAGTCTAATCAGCTCTGTTATTTTCCGTTTTTTCGACTGTTTTCCGTATCCTTGCCATCATTCCTCGTCGGTGTGTTGTTGTCGGGTGTAACAACACGATCAGGGACGGATTCAAGTTGATTTACGTGGAGTGTGCATCGATTAGCACGGCATGATAATCGATGCTAACATGCTATTTAGGCTAGCTATATGTACATTTGTAGCTATATTTGCATCCAGCCTTTCCCTCCACCCACATTTAATGCCAAACAAACACTTACCAATCGACTGATTTAAGTCGCTCCAGTGTCACAAGATGTGAAAGTCCCGATCGTTTGGTCTGCACATTCTACTGGCGATGCCAAGGCAGACATGGCACAGAGATGTATGGATACCCTGCAGATGCATTTCCAACAATAAAGTCAACGAAATCACAAAGGTGAGTTTTGTTGATGTTATTGACTTATGTGCTAATCAGACATATTTGGTCACGGCATATGACTGCCAGCTAATCGATGCTAACATGCTATTTAGGCTAGCTATATTTATGTAGCTATATTTACATCCAGCCTTTCTCTCCACCCACATTTAATGCCAAACAATCACTTACCAATCAACGTAAGTTGCTCCAGTGTCACAAGATGCGAAAGTCCCGATCTTTTGGTCTGCACATTTTACCGGCGATGCTAAGGCAGACATTTGCCGAATAGCGTCAGTAGCTATTCGCTCAATAGCTTCAGTTTATTCTTCAATTTCGTTTTCGCTATCTGCCTCCATACTCCAACCATCCGTTTCAATACATGCGTAATCTTTTGAATCGCTTAAACCGCTGAAATCCGAGTCTGAATCCGAGCTAATGTCGCTATACTTGCTGTACTATCCGCCATGTTGGCATCACTAAATGACGTCACAGGAAAATGGACAATGGATTCAAAGATAGCGAAAATCAAGCACTTTAATGCCTTTTTTCGGGATATTCCATGATGGGTAATATTTTGAAAACTACTTCGAAAAATAAAATAAGCCACTGGGAACTGATTTTTATTGGTTTTAACCCTTTTGAAATTGTGATAATGTTCCCCTTTAAGATCTTCCATTATGTCTTTGGTAGTTGGGTTTTTTTTATACGCGAGTTTTTATGCTCATTTTGTCAAATATTTGTCTAATAAACTCGAGTTGTGCATGACATATGGACACTGAACGCACCGTTTTCTAATTTGTTACAACCCTAATATCGCCTCCTGTCATTGTCCTGACCACAATCAAGCTGTAACTCTTCCCGTGACCTCTGACCTCCAGCAGATCACAGCTGACTGATTAACTGCTTCAATATGAATCACTTTATTGAGGGGAGCCAGCAGTAAATAAAACATACGCACAGCAAGCATTGGCCTTCAAAATAATAAAACATGTGTAACAGTCGCACAATAGTGGGTTTTATTTGTTGGATTTGGCCTCATTAGTTTCTTGATTACCGGGCTCTGCTGCCCACGACTGTCAGAGCAAACTCTGGCAAACAAAAGCCCTAATTGTGCAAACAGTGAATGTGTTCAGACACCATTTCAACATCATTGTTGCAGTATTTAAATTGAAAATGAAGCATAGTTGGAATCCAAGCATTGTGCGCAATTACGAAACTAAAGTAAAACTAAACGTATCGGCACTGTCCAATCAAAACCGTGTATCTTTAAAGGGGAACATTATCACAATTTCAGAAGAGTTAAAACCAATAAAAATCAGTTCCCAGTGGCTTATTTTATTTTTCGAAGTTTTTTTCAAAAGTGCCTGATTTTCGCTATCTGTGAAGCCACCGTCCATTTTCCTGTGACGTCATCCAATGAAATACATGCTATCCAGGCGGATAGCACACCAAGATATAGCGACATTAGCTGGGATTCAGACTCGGATTTCAGCGGTTTAAGCGATTCAACAGATTACGTATGTATTGAAACGGATGGTTGGAATATGGAGGCAGATGGCAAAAACGAAATTGAAGAAGAAACTGAAGCTATTGAGCGAATAGCTATTGACGCTAATCGGCCATGTCTGCCTTAGCATCGCCGGTAAAATGTGCAGACCAAACGATCGGGACTTTCGCATCTTGTGACACTGGAGCAACTTAAATCCGTTGATTGGTAAGTGTTTGTTTGGCATTAAATGTGGGTGGAGGGAAACGCTGGATGCAAATATAGCTACAAATGTACATGCAGCTATATTGAGCGAATAGCTATTGACGCTATTCGGCCATGTCTTCCTTAGCATCACTGGTAAAATGTGCAGACCAAAGGATCAGGACTTTCGCATCTTGTGACACTGGATCAACTTAAATCCGTCGATTGGTAAGTGTTCGTTTGGCATAAAATGTGGGTGGAGGGAAACGCTGAATGCAAATATAGCTACAAATGTACATGCAGCTAGCCTAAATAGCATGTTAGCATCGATTAGCTGGCAGTCATGCCACGACCAAATATGTCTGATTAGCACATAAGTCAATAACATCAACAAAACTCACCTTTGTGATTTCGTTGACTTTATCGTTAGAAATGCATCTGCAGGTTATCCATACATCTCTGTGCCATGTCTGCCTTAGCATCGCAGGTAAAATGTGCAGACTAAAGGATCGGGACTTTCACATCTTGTGACACTGGAGCAACTTAAATCCGTCGATTGGTAAGTGTTTGTTTGGCATTGAATGTGGGTGGAGAGAATGGCTGGATTCAAATATAGCTACAAATGTACATGCAGCTAGTCTAAATAGCATGTTAGCATCGATTAGCTGGCAATCATGCTGCGACCAAATATGTCTGATTAGCACATAAGTCAATAACATCAACAAAACTCACCTTTGTGATTTTGTTGACTTTATCGTTGGAAATGCATCTGCAGGATATCCATACATTTCTGTGCCATGTCTGCCTTAGCATCGCAGGTAAAATGTGCAGACTAAAGGATCGGGACTTTCACATCTTGTGACACTGGAGCAACTTAAATCCGTCGATTGGTAAGTGTTTGTTTGGCATTGAATGTGGGTGGAGAGAATGGCTGGATGCAAATATAGCTACAAATGTACATGCAGCTAGTCTAAATAGCATGTTAGCATCGATTAGCTGGCAATCATGCTGCGACCAAATATGTCTGATTAGCACATAAGTCAATAACATCAACAAAACTCACCTTTGTGATTTCGTTGACTTTATCGTTAGAAATGCATCTGCAGGTTATCCATACATCTCTGTGCCATGTCTGCCTTAGCATCGCAGGTAAAATGTGCAGACTAAAGGATCGGGACTTTCACATCTTGTGACACTGGAGCAACTTAAATCCGTCGATTGGTAAGTGTTTGTTTGGCATTGAATGTGGGTGGAGAGAATGGCTGGATTCAAATATAGCTACAAATGTACATGCAGCTAGTCTAAATAGCATGTTAGCATCGATTAGCTGGCAATCATGCTGCGACCAAATATGTCTGATTAGCACATAAGTCAATAACATCAACAAAACTCACCTTTGTGATTTTGTTGACTTTATCGTTGGAAATGCATCTGCAGGATATCCATACATCTCTGTGCCATGTCTGCCTTAGCATCGCCGGTAAAATGTGCAGACCAAAGGATCGGGACTTTTGCATCTTGTGACACTGGAGCAACTTAAATCCGTTGATTGGTAAGTGTTTTTTTGGCATTGAATGTGGGTGGAGAGAAAGGCTGGATGCAAATATAGCTACAAATGTACATACAGCTAGCCTAAATAGCATGTTAGCATCGATTAGCATGCTGTGCTAATCGATGCACATTCTACGTAAATCAACTTGAATCCGTCCCTGATCGTGTTGTTACACCCTCCGACAACACACCGACGAGGCATGATGTCTCCAAGGTACGGAAAACGGTCGAAAAATAACAGAGCTGATTAGACTCGATGTTTGTAATGTGTTTGAGAACCTTTCTATTATTTGCTCACAACGTGAGCAAATAATAGAAAGCCGTTTAATTCGCCAAAATTCACCCATTTAGAGTTCGGAACTCGGTTAAAAAAATATACGGTCTTTTTTCTGCAACATCAAGATATATATTGATGCTTACATAGGTCTGGTGATAGTGTTCCCCTTCAAAGATGTCCTGCGCATGACGTTAAAGTGCATCCGGCATTGGAAGCTCCTCTATGGGGTCTTGAGGCACTAGGAGGTTAACCCCTTTACTACTGTTACCCCACGTGGCCTTCGGCAAAGGCCCAGTACCTGACTGCCCCCTAGCCAGGGATACGGTGAAGACCTCAACAGGCGGAAGACAGTAGATGTAAGAACTACCACAATGACTGCGATGGCGGAAGAAGGCTGCAGCAGAAAAGGGTCCCCAGTCCTCTTGGACTTCATGCCACTGGACCCTGACCCGATTCTGTCAAGGATCGTGTGGCGACTGTCTGTGCACCAGTCTCCCCACGTTAAACAAAGTCACGCACCGGCATCCTCCATAAAGAGATACACCCCTACCAGGAGGATCGTCATACTCGTTCAAGTGACCGTCGATGATGATGATGATCTTTAAATGTTTTTGTTTTTTTTCTTCGTACTTTTTTTTTTGCACTAATTTTTGTGTTTTAAATGTTTTTAGTCCTACCCCAAAAATTATGACAAAAAAAAAAAAGATGGATACACGTTTCACTGTCCAATGAAAATCATGTTTTTTTACTTTTTGTCTTAAATATTTCAGTATTTTGGATAATTGTATTCCTCCCCCAAAAGTAAAACTATTTATGGATACACTACCACTGTCCAAGGAAAAGCATGTATCGACGTATGTTTTTTTTCTTTACATTCTCTTTTTTTTGTTTTTTGTCTGTAATTTTGCTGTAATTTGTATTATTTTTAATTCTCAAAATATCTGTTTGAAGCATAAATATCTGGTATGCTTCAAATTATCTTGAAGCATGGTGGTGGCAGCATCATGCTGTGGGGATGGTTTTTAGCGGCAGGAACCGCGAGACTAATCAGGATAGACGGAAAGATTAATGCAGCGATGTACAGAGACATCCTGGATGAAAACTTGCTCCAGACTCGGGCGACGGTTCATCTTTCAGCAGGACAACGACTCAAAACACTGAACTAAGATATCTAATGATTTACCATGAATTGATTAACGTGGACCTCGACTTAAACAAGTTGAAAAACTTATTCCGTTGTTACCATTTAGTGGTTAATTGTACGGAATATGGAAAGTGGAATTCTCTCCCATTCTTGTTCTCTGTAGAGCTTCAGTTGTTCAACAGTCTGGGGTCTCCGCTGTCGTATTTTACGCTTCATAATGCGTCACAGAATCTCGATGGGAGACAGGTCTGGACTGCAGGCGGGCCAGAAAAGTACCCGCACTTTTTTTTAATGAAGCCACGCTGTTGAAACACTTGCTGAATGTGGCTTGGCATTGTCTTGCTGAAATAAGCAGGGGCGTCCATGAAAAAGACGGCGCTTAGATGGCAGCATATGTTGTTCCAAAACCTGTATGTACCTTTCAGCATTAATGGTGCCTTCACAGATGTGTAAGTTACCCATGCCTTGGGCACTAATGCACCCCCATACCATCACAGATGCTGGCTTTTGAACTTTGAGTCTATAACAGTCTGGATGGTTCCCCTTTGGTCCGGATGACACAATGTCGAATATTTCCAAAAACAATTTGAAATGTGGACTAGTCAGAACACTTTTCCACTTTGCATCAGTCCATCTTTGATGATGACGGGCCCAGAGAAACTGGCAGCGTTTCTGGATGTTGTTGATAAATGGCTTCTGCTTTGCACATGTACTGTACTGTGCAATCTACTAATAAAAGTCTCAATCAATCAATCAATCAACCAATCAATCAATCAATGTCTTCAGGACAACTCTGTAAATGTCCTTGAGTTTCCTGGCCCGCCTGCAGTCCAGACATGTCTCCCATCGAAAATGTGTGGCGCATTATGAAGCGTAAAATACGACAACAAGACTCCGGACTGTTGAACAACTTAAGCTGTACATCAAGCAAGAATGTGAAAGAATTCCACTTTCAAAGCTTCAACAATTAGTTTCCTCAGCTCCCAAACGTTTATTGAGTTTTGTTAAAAGAAAATGTGATGTAACACGGAGCAGAGACTTGAATCCCATTGAACACATCCGGAGAGATCTGAAAATTGCTCTGAACAACACTTCCCATCCAATCTGATGGAGCTTGAGAGGTGCTGCAAAAAAACTGCCAAAAGATGGTGTGCAAAAAACAACCTTTCACATCGTTATAGGGTATTATGTGTAGAATTTTGAGGGACAACATTAATTTATTCCATTTTGGAATAAGGCTGCAACATGACAAAATGGGGGAAACGTGAAGCGCTGTGAATATTTTCCACTACACCTTTAGCAAGTATGTATCACCTCAAAAACGATACCAGCGTACCACAACGAGACAGTTCCGCCCTAAAAAAAAAAAACTCCCGGCTTTTATGGTCTATTTTCCTCTTGAACAGCATCATAATTTGCATAATTAACACCATGCCATATTCATAAGGCTGGTAATACAAATCCATAAAAACACTGGCCTAATGTTTACTTAGCTAACAAATCAACAGTTATGGGTCAAAGTGGTTCCCTGGTGGATATTCGAGCACATTACACAGGTCACACAAGGATAGCATAGATCTTTTTTTTTTTACCAAAAAAGAAACTACATTTGCTGAATAGTGGCATCAGTGTGCTGTGACATGTTTTGGTATTCAACCCAGGGATAAGAAGCATGATCACTCAAGTCATGTCTGACAGCAGCTTATTGATCTGTAAGCAATTTTACTCAGGCCAAAAACGAAGAGGCCTCATCTAATTCCCGGTGTGAACAAACCCCTGTCAGGCCGTCACATCTTTTAATCCGCCATGCCGGCAGCCAATTGGCCCGCGGGCTGAACCGATGAGATATGGCCCACGGTCTACTTCATTTGTGGCTGAGGCACCCGTTCATTCATAAAGCTCTGCACAGCAAAAAGTCAGTGTTCAAAGTCAAGAAAAAACAACAACAAAATATAGGGGTATTTTATTTGAATTGAGCAAAATTATCTTCAAATCGAACAAGAAAAGTCAGCTTGTCAAGACTTTCCAAACCAAGGAAAGTTAGCTAACCTCAATGAACCCAAAAACACCTTAAAATAAGTATATTCTCACTAATAACAAATGCACTTATTTTGGTAGAAAAAAAAATTGACCGTTTTGCTCAATAAGTTGAAAAATATTGTGCTATTTATGCTAGCTGTATGTACATTTGTAGCTATATTTGCATCCAGCCTTTCCCTCCACCCACATTTAATGCCAAACAAACACTTACCGATCGACGGATTTAAGTTGCTCCAGTGTCACAAGATGTGAAAGTCCCGATCCTTTAGTCTGCACATTTTACCGGCGATGCTAAGGCAGACAATTGCCGAATAGCGTCAATAGCTATTCGCTCAATAGCTTCAGTTTCTTCTTCAATTTCGTTTTCGCTATCTGCCTCCATACTCCAACCATCCGTTTCAATACATGCGTAATCTGTTGAATCGCTTAAGCCGCTGAAATCCGAGTCTGAATCCGAGCTAATGTCGCTATATCTTGCTGTGCTATCCGCATGTTGGCATCACTAAATGACGTCACAGGAAAATTGACAATGGATTTACAGATAGCGAAAATCAGGCCCTTTAAAGCCTTTTTTCGGGATATTCCATGATGGGTAAAATTTTGAAAAAAACTTTAAAAAATAAAATAAGCCACAGGGAACTGATTTTTATTGGTTTTAACCCTTCTGAAATTGTGATAATGTTCCCCTTTAAGATCTTCCATTACGTCTTTGGTAGCTGTTTTTTTTTATATACACCAGTTTTTATGCTCATTTTGTCAAATATTTGTCTAATAAACTCGAGTTGTGCATGACATATGGACACTGAACGCACCGTTTTCTAATTTGTTACAACCCTAATATCGCCTCCCGTCATTACCAAAAATATTCTTAGAGGCCTACTAAAACCCACTACTACCGACCACGCAGTCTGATAGTTTATATATCAATGATGAAATATTAACATTGCAACACATGCCAATACGGCCTTTTTAGTTTATTAAATTGCAATTTTAAATTTCCCGCGAAGTGTGCTGTTGAAAACGTTGCGAAATTATGACGTGTACGCGTGACGTCACGGACTGTTTGGAAATATTAGCGCTGCGCACACACACAGCTAAAAGTCGTCTGCATTAACCGCATAATTACACAGTATTTTGGACATCTGTGTTGCTGAATCTTTTGCAATTTGTTCAATTAATATTGGAGAAGTCAAAGTAGAAAGATGGAGTTGGGAAGCTTTAGCCTTTAGCCACACAAACACACGGTGATTCCTTTTTTACAATTCCCGGAGGTGAAACTTTACTATGGATCAGAGCAGTCAAGCGAACATGGATCCCGACCACTTGTCAACCAGCAGTTTTTGGTGAGAAAATTGTGGTAAAAAGTCGCCTCTTACCGGAGATCAGCTGAGCTTATGCCGTCAGTACAGCTGCCGTCGACTTCCATCAGACACTGGCCTCAAGACACCTGTGGATACACCCTTCCGACTATCAGGTAATATTAAACTCACTAAAACACTAGCAACACAATAGAAAGATAAGGGATTTCCCAGAATTATCCTATTAAATTTGTCTAAAAACATCTGAATCCGTCCCAATGCAATCGTGTTTTTTTTTAACTTGATTTTGTTTTTGTTTTTTTCTAGTCCGTCGCTATCAATATCTTTAAACACGAATCTTTCATCCTCGCTCAAATTATTGGGGAAATTGTCGTTTTCTCGGTCCGAATAGCACTTTTTGTTGGAGGCTCCCATTAACAACAATGTGAATATGTGAGGAGCCCTCAACGGGTGACGTCATCGTCTGCGACTTCCGGTAAAGGCAAGGCTTTTTTTATTAGCGACCAAAAGTTGCGAACTTTATCGACGATGTTCTCTACTAAATCCTTTCAGCAAAAATATGGCAATATCGCGAAATGTTCAAGTATGACACATAGAATGGAACTGCTATCCCTGTTTAAAAAACAAAATCTCATTTCAGTAAGCCTTTAAACGAAGTACATGCTAGTGCCATTATCTTGAAATAATGATATGCGCTCGGCATTATGATTTTTTTTTTTCATGCTTGAATTAAGTAATTATTGCTTTAAAAAGTAGTTTTATACTTGTGAGTGTTGATGACAGAGCTTTGCATCAGTTGATATTCTAGTTTCAAGCATGTTTTACTCAATATACCGTATTTTTCGGACTATAAGTCGCAGTTTTTTTCATAGTTTGGCCGGGGGTGCGACATATACTCCGTAGCGACTTGTGTGAAAATATTAACACATTACCGTAAAATATCAAATGATATTATTTATCTCATCCGCGGATAGGACGAGGAAAATGTCAGCAATCGTCACACACACGTCAGCAATCGTCACACACACACGTCAACCAATAAGAATTTGGCGGGGGAGGGTCATGGCAGTGCGACGTATAGTCCGGAACGAGTCATAATTTTAAAAATACGGTAGGTCATGGGTGTCAAACTTTGGACCGTGGGCCAAATATGGCCCGCCGTGTATTTTCATTTGGCCCTTGAGACAATATCAAATTAACATTAGAGCTGGCCCGCCGGTATTATACACCGCATTCACCCCCCCGATTTTCCAAGGAGACTACCAAATTTCAGTGCCCCTTACGAAAATCACAGGGGTCAACTTTTCTCCCGATTCCCACCTGGACAACAATATTGGGGGCGCGCCTTAAAGGCACTGCCTCAAGCGTCCTTTAAAACCTTTCGTCATGTCCGCTTTTTCTACGTAGAAACAGCGTGCCGGCCTAGTCACATGATATATGTGGCTTTGCACACACACACGCTAATGCATTGCAAGCTTGGTCAACAGCCATACAGGTCACACTGAGGGTGGCCGTATAAACAACTTTAAGACTGTTACAAATATGCGCCACACTGTGAACCAACACTAAACAAGAATGACAAGCGAATTTCGGGAGAACATCCGCACTGTAACACAACATAAACACAACAGAACAAATACACAGAACCCCTTGCAGCACTACCTCTTTCTGGACGCTACAATAGAAACATTTATTATTAGCTTGTGGGAAAAGTTTATTTTGATATTTACCTGAGAAAGCTGCAAATAGAAAAGAGGCATTCAATTTCTATTTAAATTTGATTTGATATGCCATTGCTATTTTTAAATTATTAGTATTATTATTTGAAACTCGATTTTGCATGTCTCTATAAAGTTATACAAGTCTCGCTTGTTCAATTTTCAATGCAAAACTTGTTTGGGTCCCTATTAAAAGGTTAATTTGTTCAACCTTGGCCCGCGGCTTTGTTCAATTTAAAATTTTGGCCCACTCTGTATTTGAGTTTGACACCCCTGCGGTAGGTCATTAAATCTCAACAACAAGCTCTTATATCTTACTGAGATAATTTAGGACCAAAACCCTTAAAACAAGTAAAACACTAACATACAATCTGCTTAGTGAGAATAATTATTTTATCAGACAGAAAATAAACAAATATAACCCTTATTTGAGATATTTAATTTTACATAGATTTTTGTTTTTGCAGTGGACCTCGTAAGGCCAACATTTACTTGATGATTTTCATGCTTACAACAAAGCATTCTGCCTTGAAACCTAGGCAATTTTCATTGTGTCTGTGAATAGAGAGGCATGTGTTTACATTTACTAGACTGACCATATGTCTTCTTTTCCCCGGACATGTCCTCTTTTGCGGGACTGTCCGGGTTGTCCGGGCGGGGTTTCTTGAATGCCTCAAATGTCCGGCGTTTTGTGCCAAGGTTGCGTGTATTTCCAATTTACGTACAGGGTTAAGAGGTGTTAAATACAAAACAAATTGTGAAGGTGTGCGCATGGATAGATTGACAATCAAGGCATACTTGGTCAACAGCCATACAGGTCACAATCATGTGCTTCTCTGAATGGACAAATTTCTCTTTTTTTTGTTTATTTAAGTAGGAAAACTGATGGTATATTGTGTGTGTGTGTTTTTGTGTTCCTCCGTGTTTCAATTTTATGGCTTTGAATAGACAGACAGAAGGTTTGTTTATAGTATAAATACATGTTATGTTTGTCAGTACAGGTTGATAAACTGTGTGTGTATGTGAATGGACCGACATGTTTTTTTTTTATAGCTTGTGCTTATGTGAACTGACAGATGTGTGTGCATTATGTGTGTGCAAAGGGACAGACCATCTTTTACAACGAAAAACTGTGGATGAACAAACTGATGTTTAGGTAATGTGTGTGAATGGACTGACAGAATTTAACATTTTCTGTGTGAATGACCAAGTTGATGTTTTAAGTATGTTAAAGAATCGACAGACTTTTACATCGCGGATGCACAAACTGATGTTTTACGTAACGTGTGTATGTGAAACGACAAGGGTTGTACGGTATATCGGTACTAAAATAGTATCTCGATACTAATCAATTGAAATCAGTACTATACCACCTTTGAAAAGTACCCGTATCGTTCACTTCACAATGGGTCCGTAAAGCTCCGCTCTTTGGTCGGATTGACAAGGCCGTCGATTAGTTATTGACCCTCTTGCTCATGCTATTGCTACCTCTCTTAAGTTGCCCACTCACTTACCCACTTACTGCCATTCCCAAAGGAGCACACACACACACGCATGCACGCACACACACACACACACACACACATGCTACTCTCACAACAGCTGCTTTAAAACACGCCTCGCCAAATGTGGCGATTAGTATTACCGCCTTTGCGTCAAACTTAGGTAAACATTTGAATAATAAGCATTCAGATCTGCACAAGGAGTTATAAAAAGCGACAGGTAATAATGTAGTTGTTACACCTGTCCTGCTGTTCGGTCCGGTGCAGACTGTAGTCGAGGAACAAAGGGAAGACGTTCCATTTAGAAGCGTTTTTAATTTATATTTTAACCTTGTAAAATTGTTCTTTGAATGTGAGTGTTTAATTTAGTATAAGATATTCTGTTAAAAAAACAGCAATATTGAAATTTTTCATAGTACACTTCATTTAGAAAAGTATCGATACTAAAATATTAGTATCGGGACAACCCTCACCTCAACAGATGTTTGCATCATGTAATCGTGTGAATGCACAGACAGAAGGCGCATGCTGTGTGTTGTAAACTGAAAGACAGATGTTACCGTTGTTACATTATCAATCAATCAATCAATCAAAGTTTATTTATATATCACTAAATCACAAGTGTCTCAAAGTGAATGGTTGGACATATTTTACATTGTATGCGTGTGAATGGTGCATTAAATTTGTATGTGAAAGGACAGACACGTTTACAATTTAGTTTGTATACAAATGAACAGCTCTTTTGTTTGGGAATAGACAAATAGTTTCGCAACACACCTCGATAACAACGCCACAGATTGTTCGGGTCTGCCCCTCAACGAAGTGAAAATGTGCTCTTGAAAGGTGTCTGTCACAAAGTGTGTGACGGAGGACACGTTCGCACAACATCCAGATATCAACAACATCCAGAAACGCCGCCGACGGCGTCTGCTCTAGGGACTCTAACAGTGGTGGTTTGCTCGCTGCTCGAGTGGCTGTTTACTCATCTTAAAGGTGATCTCAGTAGATCACAGCTGCCACCCTGACTGAATGACATCTGTCGTCATACATGCTTGTTAGTCCCTTGTGCACACATCCTCCGGTAATGTCACGGTGGATTCCACAGCTCTGAACATTTGCTTTGATTACTCTAGCAACAAACCGGTACTTTTTGATTTAAAAAACACTATGGTTTCTGTGATATTATACAAATCCCCTTTTCCAAAATAGTTGGGAAATTGTGTTAGATGTAAATATAAACGGAATGCAATGATTTGCAAATAATGTTCAACCCATATTCAGTTGAATATGCTACAAAGACAACATATTTGATGTTCAAACTGATAAACTTTTTTTTTTTGCAAGTAATTAACTATAGAATTTGATGCCAGCAACATGTGACAAAGAAATACTGATAAAGTTGAGGAATGCTCATCAAACACTTATTTGGAACATCCCACAAGTGTGCAGGCTACTTGGGAACAGGTGGGTGCCTAGATTGGGTATAAAAACAGCTTCCCAAAAAATGCTTAGTCTTTCACAGGAAAGGATGGGGCGAAGTACACCTCTTTGTTTACAACTGCATGAGCAAATAGTCAAACAGCTTAAGAACAACGTTTCACAAAGTGCAATTGCAAGAAATTCAGGGATTTCAACATCTACGGTCCATAATATCATCAAAAGGTTCAGAGAATCGGGAGAAATCACTCCACGTAAGCAGCATGGCCTCAGATGGCACTGTATCAAAAACCGAAATCTATCTCTAAAGGATATCACCACATGGGCTCAGGAATACTTCAGAAAACCACTGTCACTAAATACAGTTCGTCGCTACATTTGTAAGTGCAAGTTAAAGCTTTACGATGCAAAGCGAAAGCCATTTATCAACAACATGCAGTTACGCCGCCGGCTTCTCTGGGGCCAAGATTATCTAAGATGGACTGATGCAAAGTGGAAAAGTGTTCTGTGGTCTGACGAGTCCACATTTCTAATTGTTTTTGGAAATATTCGACATTGTGTCATCCGGACCAAAGGGGAAGCGAATCATCCAGACTGTTATCGACGTAAAGCTCAAAAGTTAGCATCTGTGATGGTATGGAGGTGTATTAGTGCCCAAGGCATGGGTAACTTACACATCTGTGAAGGTACCATTAATGCTGAAAGGTACATACAGGTTTTTGGAATAACATATGCTGCCATCTAATCGCTGTGTTTTTCATGGACGCCCCTGCTTATTTCAACAGGACAATGCCAAGCCACATTCAGCACGTGTTACATCAGCGTAGCTTTGTAAAACAAAGAGTGCGGGTACTTTCCTGGCCCGCCTGCAGTCCAGACCTGTCTCCCATCGAAAATGTGTGGCACATTATGAAGCGTAAAATACGACAGCGTAGACCCCGGACTGTTGAACGACTGAAGCTCTACATAAAACAAGAATGGGAAAGAATTCCACTTTCAAAGCTTCAACAATTAGTTTCCTCAGTTCCCAAACATTTATTGAGTGTTGTTAAAGGAAAAGGTGATACAACACAGTGGTGAACATGCCCTTTCCCAACTACTTTGGCACGTGTTGCAACCATGAAATTGTAAGTTAATTCTTATTTGCAAAAAAAAATAAAGTTTATGAGTTTGAACATCAAATATCTTGTCTTTGTAGTGCATTCAATTGAATATGGGTTGAAAAGGATTTGCAAATCATTGTATTCCGTTTATAAATACATCTAACACAATTTCCCAACTCATATGGAAACGGGGTTTTTATATTAACACCAGAAAAAGATGCTATATTTGTTGCTAGTCAGTTTTTAATAAGGAAAATGTCACTAAAAGTCTCAACATTGAAAATAGGGCAAAACCATATTCAAACTTTTGTTAATACGAATTAATAGCACACATTTGTTTTAAATCATTGTACTGTATACATTTTTTGAGTCTTTTTAAAGAAAATCATACAAACCCCGTTTCCATATGAGTTGGGAAATTGTGTTAGATGTAAATATAAACGGAATACAATGATTTGCAAAACCTTTTCAACCCATATTCAGTTGAATATGCTACAAAGACAAGATATTTAATGTTCAAACTCATAAACTTAATTTTTTTGCAAATAATAATTAATTTACAATTTCGTGGCTGCAACACATGCCAAAGTAGTTGGGAAAGGACATGTTCACCACTGTGTTACATCACCTTTTCTTACAACAACATTTAATAAACGTTTGGGAACTGAGGAAACTAATTGTTGAAGCTTTGAAAGTGGAATCCTTTCCCATTTTTGTTTTATGTAGAGCTTCAGTCGTTCAACAGTCTGGGGTCTCCGCTGTCGTATTTCACGCTTCATAATGCGCCACATATTTTCGATGGGAAACAGGTCTGGACTGCAGGCGGGCCAGGAAAGTACCCGCACTCTTTTTTTACGAAGCTACGCTGTTGAAACACTTGTCTTACTGAAAAAAGCAGGGGCGTCCATGATAACGTTGCTTGGATGACAACATATGTTGCTGCAAAACCTGTATGGGACTTTCAGTATTAATGGTGCATTCACAGATGTGTAAATTACCCATGCTTTGGGCACCAATACACCCCCATACCATCACAGATGCTGGCTTTTGAACTTTGCGCCTATAAAAATCTGAATGGTTATTTTCCTCTTTGTTCTGGAGGACACCACCTCTTCTGTTTCCGAATATAATTTGAAATGTGGACTCGTCAGACCACAGAACACCTTTCCACTTTGCATCAGTCCATCTTAGGTGAGCTCGGGCCCAGCCAAGCCGGCGGCGTTTCATAGTAGAGTTTTAACTTGCACTTACAGATGTAGCGACCAACTGTAGTTACTGACAGTTATTTTATGAAGTGTTCCTGAGCCCATGTGGTGATATCCTTTACACACCGATGTCGGTTTTTGATGCAGTACCGCCTGAGGGATCAAAAGGCCGAAATATCATCGCTTACATGCAGTAATTTCTCCAGATTCCCTGAACTTTTTGATAATTTTACGGACCATAGATGGTAAAATCCCTAAACTCCTTGCAATAGCTCGTTGAGAAATGTGGTTCTAAAACTGTTTGACAATTTGCTTACAAAGTGGTGACCCTCACCCCATCCTTGTTTGTGAATTACTTAGCATTTAATGGAAGCCGCTTTTATACCCAATCATGGCACCCACCTGTTCCCAATTAGCCTGCACACCTGTGGGATGTCCCATATAAGTGTTTGATGAGCATTCCTCAAATTTATCAAGATTTATTGCCACCTTTCCCAACTTCTTTGTCACGTGTTGCTGGCATCAAATTCTAAAGTTAATGACTATTTGCACAAAAAATTTTTTTTATCAGTTTGAACATCAAATATGTTGTCTTTGTAGCGCGTTCAACTGAATATGGGTTGAAAATGATTGGCAAATCATTGTATTCTGTTCATATTTACATCTAACACAATTTCCCAACTCATATGGAAACGGGTTTTTTATAATCAAATAATCCCATGACATCATGGTGACCAAGCCCCCAGGTGTCTTGGTAAATGAGGCAAAACCCTGCAATGCATGCACATATTTATGGAAATGGCCGCAAACAGCCATTAGAATGAATGAGTAAAATCCTGAGAATAGTGGGATGGACATGGACCTTGCTTCATTTCCATACATCTCTCAACAACCCCCCGCTACCTTAAAATCATCCATCCACATGATGGCCGAATGCAGCCACAGCGCATTTTCTAATACGATTGTTTCCAACAAAATGCAACCCCCCTCCCCCCACCTCCACAAGCAGCCATTTATTCCCCCCCGGTTGATATTAGATCAAGTCCGACCCAATGTGGTGGCCTATTTGATGGGGGATATATACGAAATTGTCCGCCTCATCCAGCCATTGGCCAGCCTGGTCAGTTCCTAGCAACCAACAAGATTAGTCGCTCTGTTTTTTCCGCGCTTTGGGGAGAGTCAGAGTGCAGCCAGATACCGTAATTGGTTTATAACGACTTAATGCATGCATGCAGAGCACCGGGCAAACATGGGCCTCCACACAACACACACATTTGTATATCCAGATATGTGGGTAAAATGTTAAAATGCAAAATTTCTTTGAATCAGGAATTATATATCAACCTAATATTGCCTGGTGTGTTCAACCTCGCCTCAAAGACCACACCGTGTCCGGGGCAGAAGGGTTTAAAACCCGGGGTGGCCCCAGGACTGTCAGGCGATACACACCAGGAAAACTTGGCTCTGCGTAGAGTCGCTGCAGGGGGAAGAAAGCCCATAATGGACAATAACGCAGACAATGATGGAGAGATAAGCCAACAGGCCAGCGAAACAGCAACATGATGATAGATAGATGGGATTACTGTCAAAAAGACTGCTCCCGTGGTATAAAGAAAAAGAAAAAAAATCACTGCCTGTGACAGAAAAAGAACACCCGAGCGGATATGCCGCCTGCACACCCACACACAAACACACACGCACACACACGCAGAGAGAGATCCCTGAAAAAAGACGTTTCTGCTCGGGCATTATGACATACAGCCTATTGCTAAAAGGACTTAAAGGCCTACTGAAACCCACTACTACCGACCACGCAGTCTGATAGTTTATATATCAATGATGAAATATTAACGTTGCAACACATGCCAATATGGCCTTTTTAGTTTACTAAATTGCAATTTTAAATTTCCCGCAAGTTTTTTTGTTGAAAACATCGCGGAATGATGACGCGTACGCGTGATGTCACGGACTGTAAGGAAATATTAGTGCTGCACCAAACACGGCTAAAAGTCGTCTCTGTTCTTGGAGTAATTACACAGTATTTTGGACATCTGTGTTGCTGAAACTTTTGCAATGTGTTCAATTAATAATGGAGACTATAAAGAACAATGCTGTTGGTGGAAAACGGTGGATTGCAGCTGTCTTTAGCACCGAGACACAGCCGGTGTTTCTTTGTTTGTTGTGAAGCGGAGCGGTCAAGCGAACATGTTTTCTCTACGTCAACCAGCATGTTTTTGGATGGGGAAATTGTGATATATATCTTACCGGAGACATCAATGGATTATTCGTCGTCCTGCAGCAGCTGTCGTGTCAAAAAAGGCAGCTGTGAGCTTGGCTCCTCGGCTTCTCTCTGAGACACTAGCATGTTCACCGCAGCCATCCGACCTCGAGGTGTGTCTTTACAATCTTTAAAATCTCACTAAAACACTATTAAAACAATAAGCAGATAAGGGATCTTCCAGAATCATCCTAGTAAATGTGTCTAAAAACATCTGAATCGCTCACGATGCAATCGGCTTTTTTAAAAAACTTTATTTATTTTTTTTTTTTCTAGTCCTTCGCTATCAATATCCTCAGCCACGAATCTTTCATCCTCGCTCAAATTAATGGGGAAATTGTCGTTTTCTCGGTCCGAATAGCTCTTTTTGTTGGAGGCTCCCATTATAAACAATGTGAGGATGTGAGGAGCCCTCACACGGGTGACGTCATCGTCTGCGACTTCCGGTACAGGCAAGGCTTTTTTTATTAGCGACCAAAAGTTGCCAACTTTATCGTCGATCTCTACTAAATCCTTTCAGTAAAAATGTGGCAATATCTCGAAATGATCAAGTAAGACACATAGAACGGACCTGCTATCCCCGTTTAAATAAGAAAAATATCAATTCAGTAGGCCTTTAAAAAATACGAATATTGACAGTTTGCAGGGTACTTTATTATTTCCATCTGGCTTTTGTGGCGTCGAATAGGCAGGAAAGGTATTTTAGAACTTAAGAATAACCCCCTCACCCCGAAGGCTATCGTTGGTTTGCTACAGCAGCCCGTTAAGAAATGTGAGCTTAAATACAGGACTTGGTCAACTAGAATTCCCCGAACATTACTAATGTGGATTAGCGGCGAGCCTATCTCAGCTGCATTTGGGCGGAAGGCGGAGTACACCCTGGACAAGTCCCCACCACATCGCAGGGCCAACACAGATAGACAGACAACATTCACACTTACATTCACAAACTAGGGCTAATTTAGTGTTGCCAATCAGCCTATCCCCAGGTGCATGTCTTTGGAGGTGGGAGGAACCCGGAGTAACCGGAGGGAACCGTCGCAAGTCACGGGGAAAACATGCAAACTCTACACAGCAAGATCCCGAGTGCAGGATGGAACCCAGGACGTTTGTATTGTGAGGCAGACGCACTAACACAGGGGTCTCAGACGTTATTTTGCGGCCTCCACCTTAATAAAGTTTAATGTTAGTGAGGCTTGCAAGTTTTATATGAATGGCGCTTGACAGCATTGTGTTATTTGGGTCCAAATTGGCTCTTTCAGCATTCTGGGTTGCCTACCCCTGCATTAGTGGAAAAGCGGAAAGTGAGTGAAAGCGACAGAAAAGTTGCCATGGAGACGAGGGTTTTCTTACATACAACACGTTTCCATCAGTAAAAAGAGTCCCCGATAACCTGGACCAATTAAAAATGTTATTTGTTTTTTTATTATTTAATTTGCATTGCCTCACATGATGAACACTACATATATTTCTATATGTAGTGCTCTCTATCCCGGTTCTTTCCCGGCTATTATCCGCCGTCCGCCGTGTTGCTGTAGGGAGGAAAAGCGGAACGACACACCGTGCGGAAATAACATTATTCTCCGTTCGTCGGCTAATTACAAATATATTCCACAACCCCAAACATGTCTTTTTCAAAGCCTGCAGTAAAGAGAAAGTTAAGTGATGAGCAAAGACAATTCCAGGAAAAGTGGGAGATGCAATATTTCTTTGTTGAGCACAGCGGCCCCTGGAAGTGTCTTATTGGCATAGAGAAATTTGCTGTGCACAAGGGATACAATTTGAAACGTCATTATACAACTAGACATGCTGCGCAGTATGCAAATTTTTTTTTAGGAAACCTTTTCTTGCGGCCCAGCCTCACCCAGACTCTGCATCCAGTGTAAAGTGAGTTTGAGACCGGTGCACTAACCCCTCTGGCAGCGTGCTGCGGCGAGTTTAACACATGCAAAGTTTTGTCGTTAACACGAATACCTTATTCTCTGTGAAACTAAAAAAAATGCCTTTCAAAAAGAAATCCTCATCAATATCCGCACCAAAAGTGCGTAGAACTGTTTTTGTGTCAGTTGATGACTGGAAACGTATCTGGATCTTGCGCTGACCATGGTAGATTTGAGATTTGAGAAATTGACAAAAATCTACTCCCACGATAAAATCACAGCACGATAACTTAAAAATAAAGACAACTTAAGATTGTTTTCTTTGTTTGAAAATAGAGCAAGCACAAATATACAAATTATGATGTGTTTTTTTATAAGGCTGGGCAACGATTAAAAATTTTAATTGAAGTTAATCGCACTATTTCTCTGATTAATCGCGATTAACTGCATTGTATACGCAAAGCCCATTAATGAATTCAAAAGTAGTGTGTAATGCACCTTTATTGGAATATTCCCCCGCATGAACAAAAGCGCCAAAACATTTGTTGTGCAAACACAATTTAAATCAGTCCTTGTTAAACAGTAGCAGTTAAATAGCATATTTTATGAAAATCAACTCAAAAAATGTAAATACAAACATTTAAGCTTATTGCCACTGCCAGGGTATTTAAGTTATCCTGTTTGTTATGGAAAATAAATATAATCTACATACAAATCTCTGAGCCACAATCATAACATCTGAACAGGCAATTTCTGAGGTAACAGCAGAAACATTTTTTTTTATCAGGGATCTTATGTTTAAAAAACCTATATTATAGGTAGTGGGCTGTTTTAGGGAATTTTTGATCAAATTATCCGTAGTAGCAATATTAACAATGTTGTGTTTATTCTGCGTAGTGCACTTAAAATAATTATGACCATATCTAGGAATTGATATGATGGGAATTTTCCGATTGTTTGCTTGGTGCTTTGATAAACTGAACGCATCATATACATGGTACTATATTGTGACATTATGAGCCAGGGAATAAAAGAACTACCCTACCCAGCATGCAACAGGAGTGAAGAGCATGCGCGGTAGCCCGGTATAGGTTGTGTCGCCATGACGGCATCTTGTATGTTGTGATATGCACGCTCTGAAAGCAAACGTTAAGAACTCAGCCAACACTCCTCATCTGCATTATTCATAAATAGACAGACAACACATATACTCCGCTGCTTCACAGGCCGCTGGATGTAGCCGGCAAAGTATTCCCATGCTAGCTAGCAGGTCTAGCAAGCACGCGTCATTCAGTCCAAAACGGCCCGATCTATCCACATTCAGAATTGTCTGGCGGTCGTAAGTGATCCCGGAGTGACCACGCTGTAAGCCAGCCATGAAATTTGCAGAATTGTCCGGTATTTTTGCCAAATGTTCCATCTTTACCAAGAGCCCCTCGACGCCGGGCGACGCCATCTTGTTAAGAAGAGGCGTTAACAAAATAAAAGCATGTAAACAACATACGCAAATGTGCGATAAAATAATTGTCGGCGTTAATAGATTGATGAGTTAACTCATAATTAACGCACTAATTTGCCCACCCCTAGTTTTTTTGTTTAGTTCTTTTTTTTTTTTTTTTACATTTATATGTTGCGGTAATCATTTATTTGTCATTATTTATATTTTCTGAATAAATAATGTGATAATGTCCACCAGTCAACTCATTGGTGTTAATTTTTAATCTATCAAGATAAAAAAATAAAAAAAAATAGGTAACACTTTAGTATGGGGAACATGTTCACCATTAATTAGTTGCTTATCAACATGCACATTAGTAACATATTGGCTCTTAATTAGTCATTACTAGGTACTTATTAATGCCTTCTTCTGCATGGCCTTATTATACAAGCAGTTAGCCTTTGACTAAGAGTCTTCCTCAATAACCTCAGAAATATTGCTTATTAGTACCAAATAAGGAAGATTTTATATATGATTCTCCCTTTAATACCACTTAATGATCTGGTCTGGTCTTACGTAACAAAACACAAAACTAAAATTACCCTTAATTCTTTGTTATTTACAATTTACAATGTTCACTTAGTGTCCAAATAACTCTAAATTAAGTCTTTCTTACTTAGAATATGTTCCCCATACTAAAGTTTTCCCAAAAATGATATCAAAATCTAATTACAGTTTGTTATTTATATAGTTTTATAATTTCCTAGACTGATGTACTAACATCACGTGATTTATTTTGTACATGTGAAGCATCATCTACAAAGATACGAAGAATTGCTATTGCGACATCCAGTGGACACATTTAGAACAGCTGTTTCTTTCATTCAAAAATTTCAGGTACATTTTTACGCTTAGCAAACTCATCCCTGAGAACCTACTCGGTGGCCTAGTGGTTAGAGTGTCCGCCCTGAGATCGGTAGGTCGTGAGTTCAAACCCCGGCTGAGTCATACCAAAGACTATAAAAATGGGACCCATTACCTCCCTGCTTGGCACTCACCATTAAGGTTTGGAATTGGGGGTTAAATCACCAAAAATGATTCCCGGGCGCTGCACCGCTGCTGCCCACTGCTCCCCTCACCTCCCAGGGGGTGATCAAGGGTGATGGGTCAAATGCAGAGAATAATTTCGCCACATCTAGTGTGTGTGTGACAATCATTGGTACTTTAACTTTAACTTGAACTGATCCTGGGGCCCTATGTTTGACACCCCTGGAATTCAATAAATAAAGGGTTTGAATGTTCTCTGTATCCAACATTATGTATTATTCTAACTGATCTTTTTTGTAACACCGTTAATGAAGTGTATTTTTGTAGTCATTTCCCCATATTTCTACACAATAACTCAGATATGGTAAGACTAGCGAGCAGTAGAGAATATGAAGGGATTTTCGGTCTAGAACTTCCATCCATCCATTTCCTACCGCTTATTTCCTTTGGGGTGGCGGGGTGCGCTGGTGCCTACAAAAATATTTTATTATCGTATTTTAAGGACTATAAGGCGCACTTAAAATCCTTTTTTTCCCTCAATAGTCGACAGTGCGCCTTGTAATCCGTTGTGCCTAATGTCCATCCATCCATTTTCTACCGCTTATTCCCTTTTGGGGTCGCGGGGGGCGCAGGCGCCTATCTCAGCTACAATCGGGCGGAAGGCGCGGTACACCCTGGAAAAGTCGCAACCTCATCACAGAGCCAACACAGATAGACAGACAACATTCACACTCACATTCACACACTAGGGCCAATTTAGTGTTGCCAATCAACCTATCCCCAGGTGCATGTCTTTGGAGGTGGGAGGAAGCCGGAGTACCCGGAGGGAACCCACGCATTCATGGGTAGGACATGCAAACTCCACACAGAAAGATCCCGAGCCCAGGATTGAACTCTGACTTCTCAGGACCTTCGTATTGTGAGGCAGACGCACTAACCCCTGTGCCACCGTGAAGCCGGTCTAGAACTTCCATCCATCCATTTTCTACCGCTTATTCCCTTTCGGGGTCGCGGGGGGCGCTGGCGCCTATCTCAGCTACAATCGGGCGGAAGGCGGGGTACATCCTGGACAAGTCGCCACCTCATCGCAGGGCCAACACAGATAGACAGACAACTTTCCCACTCACATTCACACACTAGGGCCAATTTAGTGTTGCCAATCAACCTATCCCCAGGTGCATGTCTTTGGAGGTGGAAGGAAGCCGGAGTACCCAGAGGGAACCCACGCATTCATGGGTAGGACATGCAAACTCCACACAGAAGGATCCCGAGCCCAGGATTGAACTCTGACTTCTCAGGACCTTCGTATTGTGAGGCAGACGCACTAACCCCTCTGCCACCGTGAAGCCGGTCTAGAACTTTTTTTGCTTAATTCATTATTGACTTGTTTCTTGCTACTTTATTTCGTATATGGGGACGGCATGGCGCGATTGGGAGAGTGGCCGTGCCAGCAACCTGAGGGTTCCTGGTTCGATCCCCACCTACTACCAACCTCGTCACGTCCGTTGTGTCCTTGAGCAAGACACTTCACCCTTGCTCCTGATGGCCGGTGGTTAGGGCCTTGCATGGCAGCTCCAGACAAAAGTTTGTGAATGGGTGAATGTGGAAATAGTGTCAAAGCACTTTGAGTACCTTGAAGGTAGAAAAGCGCTATACAAGTATTTTCCATTTATATTTTTTACATGAGATTTCCAGTTCATTTTATCATCAATCAGTATACCAACATATGTGGTTTTATTTTCTCTTTCAATTTCTATTCCGTCTATTTGTATTTTGACTTTGGTAAGGACATAACAAAAAAAAGTCCCGCAGCCACAGACCTGGCAAGCAGCATAAACTCAAAACCATCAGCACATTTTGATGACATCCTGCATCAATTTAATGTTTTCTTCCTCCAATGTCTTCACGGGCAATACGTTTCCCCGAACATCATTATCAAGAAGCCAAACTTTGCACCTGTGCCCTTTGGCCCGCTCGTCCCACGTCGGCCTGCTTTCACTTTCGCAAACATCCAGTAGACGCTCACGCAATACCCCGCGGCGGCGTCGGCGTCCATTACAGTGAAAATGAAATTGGAAATCAAGTGTGCGAGTCATCCATCATGGCCACCTGCTGCATCGCCCTCGTGAAAAGTCTGGAGCTGAATATCTTTTCCGGGCCGGCGCCCAACAGTACTCAACGCTTGTTTTACAGACTCTTTTTTGTCCCCCTGCTGCTATAACATCATATTGTGACCATTCGGTGCCAAGTTGGGCCAATGTTGAACTGGGCCTTCTGTTGCACGCCGCCGTCTAATCCTCCCTGCATTGGCTGCGGAGGCGCGTTTAATAGTCGACGGAGGCTCCCCATCGTGTTCATCAGACTGCAAATATTCAATTAAAAAAAAAAACACAGCTGGCTATCAGTTCCAACGCAACACAAGATCTGTCGGTTTTCTACATACGTAGACGTCAGTTTGTTCACTCACAGTCAATGTAAAAAAAAAAAACTATGTCTATTTACATACAGTACACACATAACGTTAACATCTGTTTGTAATTCACATTCCAGTGTTTCCCCCAGAATATTTCTTAGTTAAAGGCCTACTGAAATTAGATTTTCTTATTTAAACGGGGATAGCAGGTCCATTCTATGTGTCATACTTGATCATTTCGCGATATTGCCATATTTTTGATGAAAGGATTTAGTAGAGAACATCCACGATAAAGTTCGCAACTTCGCAGCTGAGATAGGCTCCAGCACCCCCCGCAACCCCAAAGGGGACAAGTGGTAGGAAATGGATGGATGGAAACTCGCCGCTAATCCACATTAGTAATTTTCGGGGAATTCTAGTGGACCAAGTCCTGTATTTAAGCTCACATTTCTTTACCGGCTGCTGTAGCAAAGCAACGATAGCCTTTGCGGCGAAGGGGTTCTTCTTAAGTTCTAAAAGACCATCCATCCATCCATCCATTTTCTACCGCTTATTCCCTTTTGGGGTCGCGGGGGGCGCTGGCGCCTATCTCAGCTACAATCGGGCGGAAGGCGGGGTACACCCTGGACAAGTCGCCACCTCATCGCAGGGCTCTAAAGGTCTCAAAGACCTTTCCTGCCTATTTGACGCCACGAAAGCCAGACGGAAATTATAAAGCACCTTGCAAACTGTCAATATTCGTATTTTTTTTAAAGGCCAACTGAAATGAGATTTTCTTATTTAAACGGGGATAGCAGGTCCATTCTATGTGTCATACTTGATCATTTCGAGATCTTGCCATATTTTTGCTGAAAGGATTTAGTAGAGAACATCGACGATAAAGTTCGCAACTTTTGGTTGCTAATAAAAAAAAGCCTTGCCTTTACCGGAAGTCGCAGACGATGACGTCACCCGTGTGAGGGCTCCTCACATCCTCACATTGTTTATAATGGGAGCCTCCAACAAAAAGAGCTATTCGGACCGAGAAAACGACAATTTCCCCATTAATTTGAGCGAGGATGGAAAATTTGTGTTTGAGGATATTGATAGCAAAGGACTAGAAAAAAATAAAATAAATAAAGTTAAAAAAAAAAAGGCGATTGCATTGTGAGCGATTCAGATGTTTTTAGACACATTTACTAGGATAATTCTGGAAGGTCCCTTATCTGCTTATTGTTTTAATAGTGTTTTAGTGAGATTCGAAAGATTTTAAAGGCATACCTCGAGGTCGGATGGCTGCGGTAAACACGCAGTGTCTCAGAGAGAAGCCGAGGAGCCAAGCTCACAGCTGCCTTTTTTGACATGACAGCTGCTGCAGGACGACGAATAATCCATTGATGTCTCCGGTAAGATATACATCACAATTTCCCCATCCAAAAACATGCTGGTTGACGTAGAGAAAACATGTTCGCTTGACCGCTCCGCTTCACAACAAACAAAGAAACACCGGCTGTGTCTCGGTGCTAAAGGCAGCTGCAATCCACCGTTTTCCACCAACAGCATTGTTCTTTATAGTTTCCATTACTAAATGAACAAATTGCAAAAGATTTAGCAACACAGATGTCCAAAATACTGGGTAATTACACCATGAACAGAGACGACTTTTAGCCGTGTTTGGTGCAGCGCTAATATTTCCTAACAGTCCGTGACGTCACGCGTACACGTCATCATTCCGCAACGTTTTCAACAAGAAACTCGCGGGAAATTTAAAATTGCAATTTAGTAAACTAAAAAGGCCGTATTGGCATGTGTTGCAATGTTAATATATTTCATCATTGATATATAAACTATCAGACTGCGTGGTTGGTAGTTGTGGGTTTCAGTAGGCCTTTAAGGTGGTGTCTGTCCAGGGGGAAGGCAATATACGATGTATATCTCTATATTTTTTCCGTAAAGTAAAAACAAAACAGCCCTAGTTGCCAGAAATACTAAGTATGTCATCATTTTGACTTAGTAAATATCGACTTACTAAGTCAATACTTACTTAGTAAGTCTTACTAAGTAAATATTGACTTAGTAAATATTGCCGTACTAAGTAAATACTTATTTTGTAAGTCTTACTAAGTAAATATTGACTTACTAAGACAAAATAATTACATACTTAGTATTTCAGGCAACTAGCACTGTTTTGTTTTTACTTCACGGGAAAAATATAGAGATACAGTATGTATCGTACATTGCCTTCCCCCTGGACAGACACCCTCTTAACTAACGAAAATTCTGGGGGAAACACTGGAATATAAGTAAGTCAATATTTACTAAGTCAAAATAATGACTACCGTATTTCCTTGAATTGCCGCAGGGCATATGGTATGCGCCTGCCTTGAATTACTGCTGGGTCAAACTCGCTTCGCAAAATAATTAGCGCATGCTTAGTATTACCGCCGGGTCAAACTCGTCACGTCACCAGTGACACTTCCCCTGTCATAATTTTCAAAAAGGGAGGAGGCAGATTTCAATACCAGTAATTTGAAATCGCATAAAGGGAAGAAGATTAAGTGCTATTCAGTAGGATTTAAGGTCCAAGCTTACATCACACTCAAATTTTTACTGCATGCCTTTGGTAAGTGCCGGAGTGAGAAGAGGTTTTAAAATAATTAGCGCATGCTTACTTTTCCCGCATGCCTTTGGTAAGCGCAGGAGTGAGAAGAGGTTTTAAATTAATTAGCGCCCCGGCGACAATTCAAGGAAATACGGTAAGTCAAATTAATGACTTACTGTAAATAAGCGTTTGCAATACGTGTTTGAAGAAAAGAGTTAAAAGTGGGGCCACATGCTGACATATGTTCCAATCATCATGCTTAATTTATTACAGCATTTGGGAAGTTGTAACAGCCAACTGCGGATTGGCTGTTACATGCGCTCTGATTGGCTATTACCGCTCTGCGTGTAACTAATCAGATGGTTGTGTGGCTGCATTTGGGCGGTAACAATGTCTGCCAATTCACATACTGTATACAGAAGATTGTTCATTCACAGAAAGAATTAAAAAAAAAAGGGCCCATTCTCTTGCAGACATAGTGTTACCGTATGTCTGTCAATTCGCATACCCACGCAGTGTTATCATCAGTTTGTCCATTCACTGACAATGTGAAAATAGCTATCCATTTACTGTATATACGCAAACACAATATTCCTATCTGTGTGCTCATTTACAGAAACAATTCAACACAGAGTGTTGCCATCTGTCTGTCAATTCGTATACACACAAACAATGACAAACACAACATTCCCATTGGTTTTGTCCATTTAAACACACATTTGCAACAAACAACAACGTCCAATCCCCAATTACAACTCTGCTGGTTTAAACCAGTGGTTGTCAACCTTTTTTCAGTGATGTACCCCCTGTGAACATTTTTTTTTAATTCAAGTACCCCCTAATCAGAGCAAAACATTTTTGGTTAAAAAAAAAAGAGATAAAGAAGTAAAATACAGCACTATGTCATCAGTTTCTGATTTATTACATTGTATAACAGTGCAAAATATTGCTCATTTGTGGTGGTCTTTCTTGAACTATTTTGAAAAAAATAAAAATGAAAATAACTAAAAACTTGTTGCAAAATAAACAAGTGATTCAATTATAAATAAAGATTTCTACACATAGACGTAATCATCAACTTAAAGTGCCCTCTTTGGGGATTGTAATAGAGATCCATCTAGATTCATCAACTTAATTCTAAACATTTCTTCACAAAAAAAAAGAAATCTTTAACATCAATATTTATGGAACATGTCCACAAAAAAATCTAGCGGTCAACACTGAATATTGCATTGTTGCATTACTTTAGCTCGGTTGGTAGAGTGGCTGTGCCAGCAACTTGAGGGTTGCAGGTTCAATTCCCGCTTCCGCCAACCTAGTCACTGCCGTTGTGTCCTTGGGCAAGACACTTTACCCACCTGCTCCCAGTGCCACCCACACTGGTTTGAATGTAACTTAGATATTGGGTTTCACTATGTAAAGCGCTTTGAGTCACTAGAGAAACAGCGCTATATAAATATAATTCACTTCACTTCACTTTTCACAGTTTATGAACTTACATTCATATTTTGTTGAAGTATTATTCAATAAATATATTTATAAAGGATTTTTGAATTGTTGCTATTTTTAGAATGTTTTTTTAAAATCTCACGTACCCCTTGGTATACCTTCAAGTGCCCCCAGGGGTACGCATACCCCCATTTGAGAACCACTGGTTTAAACCATTTATACAAAAAATACCTAATCTGTCTGTCCTTTCACATACTCACAATGTAAATACAGTATCTGCCTGTCCATTCATATACGCAATAATGTAAATATCACTTTGTCCATTCACAGAGATGATCAAATATTTCACAAACACACACACACACACACACAATGTTGCCACCTGTCTGTCCATTCACACATGATGTTTGGAAGGCAAACTGTGTGGTTTTGTTACTCCGGTTTTATCTTTACCTCTGCGGCTGAAAGCCTCATTGATTCTGATGTCAACATACTTCTCCCTCGACTAAGAAGACGGTGGCTGTAATACAGTCTCGTCTTATCACCCAGTCTTTCCTAGCACTGTTGTCAGTCCTGTCGACAGAATTCCATATCGCTCGCGCACTCCTCTGCCTGACTAATCCACTGTGCTGCAACAGTGAATGTACAGCCGGCTGGAAAGAAGATAACTTCTCTCCGGGGGGTGATGCACAACTCTTCATCACCCTCTCCCCTTCATTTTGTCTCCTCTTTTCCGGAGGAGACATTCAAATAAGGGCCGGCCCTGGAACTAAACAGCGTTTTTATCCTTCAAGAGCCTGTGATGGAGCTCGTCCAAAACGGGATGCCGCACTTTTTTTTTTTTTTGCACGGCCACTTAAGCACGGTAAAAAAGTGCCATTGAGGTGATTCGCTTAAGCTTTTGCTCCTCAAAAACTCGCCAAGAGACGTCCAATTGGCCTCTCAGCATACTGGCGCGCAAGACTACTTATTTGTCTCTAGTATCTGCATAAGCTGCCAAAGTTATTGGCTTTGTAAACACGTTATAGAGTAAGTTTGGACGCCTCAAACACGCGGCCCGCGAGATGTAATTTTGCGGCCCCCAGCTTAATATGAAAGTTAAATGTTAGTGCGGCCCACGAGTTTTATATGAACGGCGCTTGACAACGTGTGTTATTTGGCTCCAAAATGGCTCTTTCAACGTTCTGGGTTGCCTACCCGTGCATTAGTGGAAAAGCGGAAAATGAGTGAAAGAAGATAACTTCTCTCCGGGGGGTGATGCACAACTCTTCATCACCCTCTCCCCTTCATTTTGTCTCCTCTTTTCCGGAGGAGACATTCAAATAAGGGCCGGCCCTGGAACTAAACAGCGTTTTTATCTTTCAAGAGCATGTGATGGAGCTCGTCCAAAACGGGATGCCGCACTTTTTTTTTTTTTGCACGGCCACTTAAGCACGGTAACAAAGTGCCATTGAGGTGATTCGCTTAAGCTTTTGCTCTTCAAAAACTCGCCAAGAGACGTCCAATTGGCCTCTAAGCATACTGGCGCGCAAGACTATTTATTCGTCTCTAGTATCTGCATAAGCTGCCAAAATTAGTGGCTTTGTAAACACGTTATATAGTAAGTTTGGACGCCTCAAACACGCGGCCCGCGGGCCAATTGCGGCCCGCGAGATGTAATTTTGCGGCCCCCAGCTTAATATGAAAGTTAAATGTTAGTGCGGCGCACGAGTTTTATATGAGCGGCGCTTGACAAGGTGTGTTATTTGGCTCCAAAATGGCTCTTTCAACGTTCTGGGTTGCCTACCCCTGCATTAATGGAAAAGCGGCAAATGAGTGAAAGCCATGGAGACGAGGGTTTTCTTACGTGCCTGTCCGTCAGTAATAACAGTCCCCGATAACCTGGACCATTTGTTTTTTTTAAATTATTGTTTAATTTGCATTTCCTCACGTGATGTGTATATATTTCGGATGACACTCGGGGAGCCGTCACTTTTTTGCGCTCGCTATCCCGGTTCTTTCCCGGCTATTATCCGCCGCCCGCCGTGTTGCTGTAGGGAGGAAAAGCGGAACGACACACATTGCGGAAATAACATTATTCTCCGTGCGTCGGCTAAATACAAATATATTCCACAACCCCAAACATGTCTTTTTCAAAGCCTGCAGTGAAAAGAAAGGTTTGTGATGAGCAAAGGCAATTCCAGGAAAAAGTGGTAGATGCAATATTTCTTTGTTGAGCACAGCGGCACCCCGACGTGTCTTCTTTGCACAGAGAAAGTTGCGGTGCACAAGGGATACAATTTGAAACGTCATTATACAACTAGACATGCTGAGGAGTATGCAACATTTTTTTTAGGAAATCTTTTCTTGCGGCCCAGCCTCACCCGGACTCTGCGTCCAGTGGCCCCCAGGTGAAGTGAGTTTGAGACCCATGCCTTAAGGACATAACCATTATTGTTGTTAAGGCATTTATTGGCGCTTCCTGATTTTTGGGGGTTTAATAAGAAAGCAAAAACAGTTACGCAGTACATGTTAACAATGTTAAAATAAGTACTAAGGAAACCAGAAGTGTCCAAACTACAGCCCGCAAATCTTAATGAGTTTAATAAGGAATCTGGCATGGGGTTTTTTCCGAATTAATTTTAGATATCAAATATTAGAATTGCTAAGCATGTATTAGCCAACCTGTGGAAACCATTATTAAATCAGGTGTATAACCATGAACTGTGTTCAGAATTTTAGGGCACATGATTTACTTATCTGACCAAACCACTCATGGCAAAAAAAAAAAAAAAAAAAAAGTTTATATTTATTGTTTAAATGTATTTTTGGCACAGCATTAACTCATACGACCCAATCCAAACTACCTTTCCCACTTTGAGGAATCTTATTAGTCCCAAAGTATCTGCATTACCTGCCAAAATTCTGACTTCTGAATTGTGTTCAGAATTATTTATTAGATAGATAGATAGATAGTACTTTATTTATTCCGTCAGGAGAGTTCCTTCAGGAAAATTACAATTTTCAGCACAATCCCATTCAAGATCAAACAAACATTACAGGGAGACAGAACAGGATTGCTGACGGGTCTGCCGGCTTCCAGCGCCCCTTACAAAAAAGAGGAGATACAGGTAAACAAGGGGGGGGGGGAATGGGAGAAAAAAAATCGGTCTTAGCTTGGGCCCTGGAGAGGGGGTGCAGACTGAGGCCAAGGGAAAAAAAACCAACTCAACTCATAGCCATAGTACACATGTAAGAGGGAAACATCAAAGAACACAGAGGACATTAAAGACATTAACAGACACTTCTACATACAGCTATGAATAAAAAGTAAAAGAAACATATCCACTGTGGTGGCCTCTGCGGTGTTCCACGCCATCGTCCGCTGGGGTGGAGGGAGCATGGTCAGAGACAGGAGCAGACCCAACAAAGCAACCAAGACAGCCGACTCCACTCTCGGCCAGTGTCCAGTCCGCATGGATGAGCGAGGATACGTCCAAGGAGACTGAGGCTGCTCACCCAGCCAAGACACCGCAAAGCCTCTCCGTCCCAGCGCTCAGTGCTAGCTCTGCAGCCCTGTACCCTCATCCGCATCTCCTCCAGACCCTCCAAACCGACTCCGGTGTGGCAGACACCCAGCAGCTGGTCTCCATGGCCAAAAGGCTCCCGGGAGGCAGATCCAGAAGTCCACAAAAAAAGAACCACAGAGGTCACGAAAGTGCCACCCCTTGTCACACAGTCCCAAAGGGTCCCGGACCAAAAGGCAAAAAAATATAATAACACATGAAAACAAGAGGGAAACACAAAAGGATGACACAAAAGCACAGAGCTCCTGCCAACAGCAGCCACTACAGCAGC